>NC_079420.1:21458420-21610920 GCF_026213295.1 Gadus chalcogrammus
CGTCCGTCGACGGATCTCATTGACTTTGCATGGGGCGCTCTCCAAATGCATTGTGGGTCCGTCCGTTATGTCGGCTCTGTGGTTTTTAGTCACCTGATCTCTTATATTTATATCCACACATCGGCTTTGTTAGCGGGAAGTGATTTGATGGGATGCAGGCTGCGTCTACAAAGACTAGTCCCCTGTACATTAGACACGCACCCTGTCATCCGTCGACGGACGCATGTAGTGTGAATGTAAGGTTACTATCAGGGCTGCAGTGTGGTCTGCACTGGTGTGGACGTAGTGTGGCTGTTGGCTTTCATTGAGACGCTGTATCTTGAATGGTGCCTGAAGAAGGACAGACGGGACAGACAGAAGCACCGACAGAAGCACCGACAGAAACACAGACGGAACGACGATACATTTTCAAACAAATAAACGGAGGCCCTCTGACAATGTGTATTTCCTGCCTGGGACCAACAAAGTACCATCTTGTCTTATCTTGTAAGATTAAATCAATTCAATATAATATTATACGTTGTGGAATGGATGCGTGGATCATAGCTTGTTTAAGCAGCCTCACCTGTTGACTGATTAACTGACTGGACTGTGAGGGTGAGGCTGCACACCTGTTGTACATTGAGCAATCAACGGGCAACAGGTTAAACTAGCCAACTCCTAACTCAGGGACGATCTGGCACATGGCACCACGGTACACCTCCTAATCAGCATCAACACACTGCTGGTTAAACCTGTGCACATTGATTGCCCAATGCAGATTAGGTGTGCAGCCTCACCCAGCCAGAGTCCGATCAGTCCGACTCAGGCTGGGTGAGGCTGCTTGAAGGCTCTTCCCTTTGCTTTAGGCCCCGTTTACACGAAGGGAAAACGCAGATATTTCCACGCGGTTTTGCCTCTCATTTACACGAAAACACAGTTTTTGTCACAGAAAACGATAATTTCTAAAAAATCCGGCCAAAGTAGAGATTTCTGAAAACGCTGGTTATGTGTTGTCGTGTCAACGGGGAGAAACAGGGTTTTAGGTTCTGAAGCGTCACATTATGCGCCAGGAAATGCTTAACGTCATAGGAGCGCCCTATGTTTACAGTTTGTTTGTTACAGGAAGACGCTTGTGTTATTCATTGTTGTTGATTCTGAGGATTCTGATTGGCTTGCATGGCTTTATCCTTCTCCCTACACTGCCGCCCATAGGTTTGCCATAGTTATAATGGCGCTCGACGGCGTATTTATGTGTTTTGAAAACTTTTTTGAAAACGATGTTGTGTGCACAATGTTATTTTTGAAAACGGAGGGGGGGAAATATTCGTTTCTATAAATACCCTGCTACGTATAAACGTGACCTTAGACTGTTATATGCCGCATGTATATGTTTTACGTCTTCTAAGCTAGAAAGTCAGAGCCATGGGGAGTGTTCAAGCCCAACGAGAATGCCCCTTGCTAAGTGTGTGAAACAGCTCATTTAGGCTCAAACTTTACTTCTGTGATAGTGTGACGTACTCCCGGCCTACATTGTTTACAACTTCTCATGGGTGTGAATCTGCAGATCCTGGTGCAAAGGCGTCCAACCAATCACATCAGACTGGGCTACTTTGGAGGGGAGCCTTAACGCGACATGATACAAATAAGAAATAGGTTTTGCAGAAATAAACAGTGAATAATAAGGCGTATTTCACAGGGATATAACCCTATTCTAGTAGTATCCCTGAATATATTTATTAACCCTTAAAAGCATGATATGGGATCTTTAAACCAGCCACCATCCACACACATGGGTGTGGATTTCAGAGCACAAGTACAGGGAAACAAAGACTGATAAATGACCGTATTGGAAAACCTCTAATAAAAGCATCTGACCTAGACGTCTCCTCGTTGTACCCCCACTGCAGCGTTCGCCCCTATCCCGTTCGGGGGGCTGTACCTGCCCCTTGAGGTCACCCCCAGCCGCTGCCACTGCTCCCCGCTGGTGCTGGCCTACGACCAGGCACACTTCTCTGCCCTGGTGTCCATGGAGCAGAGGGACCAGCAGAGGGAACAAGGTGACCGACGCACGCACGCACGCACGCACGCACGCACGCACGCACGCACGCACGCACGCACGCACGCACGCACGCACGCACGCACGCACGCACGCACGCACGCACGCACGCACGCACGCACGCACGCACGCACACGTTGCGTCAGTGTGGTGTGATGCTGCTCATCAGGTCTCTCTTGGAGAAGCGGGGCTTAAGCCTTGATGAGACTCACACATGCTCGTAGTAAACTGGGGTGCGCGAGCCGACGACATCCCCTCCAACAAAACCGAACCCACGCATCTGAAGCCCCGCCCCCCGCACCTCAATGTTTTTCAACCCTGGCTACGGCCCTGGACTCACCCTGTTGAATCAAGGTCAAATCAATACATCTACTTGAACACTACTTGAACGCACAATCAATGCATGTGCATCGTGGTGCTGGTCAGAGGCACAACGTTTGAATGTCAAGCATGTTGTGTGAGACATGGGAAACGAAGCTTCGGACTGCCCAAAACATGGAGCTAAATTGAAGCTGGTCAGTTCGCTTTTACACCTCAGCTTAGTTTGAGAGCCAAAAGGCTGGTCCAGCTCAGGATGAATAATGCATAAGGCCGCAGTCTAATTACCTCTTATGCATTATTAAGGCAGGCCAGGCAGAAGCTGGAACCAGGGAATAACCCCCACACACACAGAGAGAGAGAGAGAGAGAGAGAGAGAGAGAGAGAGAGAGAGAGAGAGAGAGAGAGAGAGAGAGAGAGAGAGAGAGAGAGAGAGAGAGGAGAGAGAGAGAGAGAGAGAGAGAGAGAGAGAGAGAGAGAGAGAGAGAGAGAGAGAGAGAGAGAGACCTCTGAGCCATTAGTGTGTGACCAGTGTTGGATGCACACTGCTGTGGTTTCTCAGTAAACTAGTGGCTTGAATCTAAAAAGCGTGCAGGGGCTTTAGATGACCTTGCATTTCCCACCACAAAATTAAATATGTGGTGCCTTTTATAGAGTGGATTAGTTCCACGCCCGGGTCTGTTATTCTATCCTGCAGGGAGGGCTGTGAACTGCTGGCTATTTGGAATTTTGACTTTCCTGTTGGGAAGGCATTGCCAGGTCTGAGGTCTCACAAGGAGTTCCTTAAAGGGTGACAAACAGACTGAGTCTCCTTGACAACCAGCCTCGGTAGTCACAGCACCCCTCTGTATCTCTTCCTCTGGGCGGAACACCCTGGTCATTTGTGTCAGGAACTGGCCCTCACGCTCCCTCTCTCGCTCTCTCTCTCTCTCTCTCTCTCTCTCTCTCTCTGTTTGTCTTTGTCTGCTTTTCCTGCTGTCTCTGGGCCTGGGTAAAGTGCTATTCCTGGCCTACAGACACAGACATAGTAATTAAATCTGGGTACAACCACTTAGAACCATTATCAAGAACACAGAGGTTTAAACCATCTGACATCCAGCCATCCAGTCAGCCAGCCAACCAGCCACCCACCCAGCCAGTCACTCAGCCTCTTTGCAAAAGTCATACATTGAAGCTCTGCTCTTCACCGGGGATTGACTTCACTAAGGGTAATTCTTAGTTCCACCACAAGATGGCGCATGCGGCCAATATAAAGCATCAGTCCCTCTATCACAAAGTCAGTGCGTAACCCTACTTCATCTCTGGTACATGATGTTCCTTGCCGGGAGTAGAGAACATTTTGTCTGCAGTCACCTCCTTTATGTGTGTACAGCACCATGCACTGCCTCATCACAGGCATTTGCAGATTCATAATCAGACGCAGATCATCGTGTGTGTGATCACGCATCATAGCATATCTGTAGATCATTGTGCTATAAGGCAAACCTCCGTAATGTCTAGACTAGACACAATACGGAGCTGACTGCTGGGGGCACCCTCAAACTCAACACCGTTCTCATCCTACTCTAGGAGTTTGACCACGGAAACAGGTGTCCCCTCGAAACCACACCAAGACGTCTCCCCCTCCTCCAGTCCTGCCCTCGGAGGAGAGAGAGAGATACACTCCCTGTTCCAGGCCCGACCACACTGTGTTCCCCCCAGCCCCGCTCCACGAGGTGGTATCGGTGTGTGTTCAGGTGCCAGGCAGCCGGGAACACACTGGCCCTGTATTCAGCTCAATGGGTGGATAGATTATAGGAGCCCCTTCGCGGTAACCCGAGTCCACTGACACATCACGCCACCCGCTCTTTGATGGTGGTCCGCCGTCGGTGAGACCGCCATGCAGGGAAGGGCTAAGAAAATCCCTGGATTTTCTCCTTTTTTCCTGAAGAATGAAGACTTTCTTTCTCTTTCAAATTCTGCATTTCTAAGCAGGTTTTTTTTCCCTCCTCGGGGGCGCAGAGTTTGTTTTGGTTCCTGGACGGTACGTCTGGTGGGTCTTGCACTGAGCTGAACCTTAACCAGGGCTTATGTTTCTGTCACGGAGAGGACTGCCCGCCTCCCTTACAGTTAATGTGATAATGACCGGTGCTCATCGCCGCTGCCCTGGACCACTCCGGCCTGGGGTTTAACAACGAGTTGTAAGCAGGACCAGCCCTACAGAAAGCTGGGGCTATCCCTTCATGAGCCACAGTGGTATTTAAAGAAAAGACCACCTTCCCAATTATGCACCTACACAACGTGGCAAAACCCATGCACCACCTCTTGGTTTCGTAGTCCTTGTATCTCAGTACGTAAAGACATGAGGGGACTTGCAGATCAACTGTAAACGGAATCAATGTGGTGATCCACTGTGTGTATAAACACGGTTTGAGGTTCTTTCCATGTATTATTTCAATGCAGTTCCTACGCCAGTAAACACTGTGTTTACGCAGTAGAAAATGTGTGAGGCGAAAGAAAACATGTGCTTGGTTCTCCCTCCTGCTGTTTCCTGTGGTGATTTGTGGCCCTCTCAGTCTGCAGCTGTGCATAGGGGCCTGACGTCAGGAATTCAAACGTGTCTGAATGTTACGACGTTGGACTTCTGCGAAAAACCTCAGCCCTCGCCTTGGTCAAAGAGGCAATCAATCGACCTAAGTGCTGTCCTAATCCGCAAACTCCTTTTCAACAGCTGCTCACTGGGACGAGAGGTTAATGTCCTGACCGTGGTTCTGGTGCTCAGCCACTGACACCTCCAACCCTCCACAGCTCACTCGCTTCACAACGCAGCAATGCTCTGATATCATTTGCACACACGCGATTCAATCTGCGGTTTTGCGTGCGGACAGGGAGGGGCGGTTTGGGGGGGGGGGGCGGTTTGGTTCAGCTGATTTGTGGGAGGAGGACAGGATCCCCACCCAGTAGCACGGGGGGGCATCTCCGGAGAGTCCATTGTCTCTTGGCGGGCCTCACAGTCTGACCTTAGAGTGGCCCTGCTGTGCTCCAGAGACACAGGCGATGCTCACTTGAAATCTGATTATCACCAAACGAAACTCCGGGGGAGAACCGATGACAGAGACGCCTCGGAACTCCTGACCGGGGGAAGACACACGGCATCGGGCCGGATGATTGGATTGTCTAATTTACCTTGTGTCTGCGTGGTACGGTCAGACACGGTGGAGAACTCATAACAAGCTCCGGGTTGGGTTGAGCTCTTGCGCGCCCTTTGAGCCCTGCCCTGCACAATGAGAGTGAGCGATAGAGCGAGGGGGCAGAGATAAGGGAACCTGAATCTGATAGCCTTCCAGCTCAGCCAGCGTGGAACGAGGAGGGGCCGCGGCTCTCTGCAGTGAGTCCTCCTCTACAGAGAGCCGGCACCGCAGAGGAGCAGCCTATTGGCAGAGCTGCTAAAGCAGGAAGGAGGCTGCAAGCTCCATCTGGGACTGACAGTGAGGGCTGGAATGTCCTGGGCCTGAACAGGCTGGGCGTCTGCTGTCACCAGGAAAAACATCCCCCACCGCCCCACACACACACACACACTGTCCCCACAACACCCAGCCTATAGGGGGGGCCTTCAGGTGGAAGAAGTGGAGGGAGGGAGAAGGGAGGGGGAGCACACATCGAGCCACTTCACACATACATATATATATACGCATACAGTTACACACATACATACTACATACATACAGACACACAAATACACATTTCAGTGCTAAAACTGTCCAACTGTTAATGTGAGTCCATGCTAGGTCAGCATGCTACCGCTCTGGGCTAGATGCTCAGGGTCTACTCAGTATCACAGACAGAAGTACACCCTGATCTAGCTTCTACTATACGTGACTCGCTTGGATCACTTTTTCAGACAAATGTACAAATGTGGAGTCAAGAAGACATGCAAGTTATTGATGGGTTAATATGGTGCTCTAAGCTCTTTCAAGTGAGGCATTCAAAGCACTAATGGTTGGAGGGCTGCCATGAGCTCTAGCCATTAGGATTGCTGCTGCATTAAAAGCGGTTTCAGAAGTGGATAACTCATAGTTTTATTGTGATAGGATGACAGGCATATGGGTGCAAGATATTTGGCGTCGATTTTGTTTTGCTGTGTAATGGAATCCAACGCTGTCTTCCTTTGTAACATTGTCAGCATGGTGGCTGTGTACGTTATAGAGATGACCAATTTTGTCCGACTGAACTGAAATGCTGATGTCTTTTTTTTCTTTTAGCCATTGTTCCCCTGACGGACTCGGAGCACAAGTTGCTCGCCCTCCATTACGCCGTTGACCCGGGGAGGGACTGGGTCTGGGGGAGTGATGACACCGACAAGACCAAGCTAGCCAAGTATGTGCTGGTTATACTTGTATTACTACTGCTACTGGTATGACTAATACCAGTTACTGCTACCGGTATACTAACGCTGGTAGGGTGCTGTCCACCAAACCGCTCCATGGAAAGAATATTTCCAAAACGACCCAGTTTTGGTCAATCTAGGCAGGGTTAAAAAAAGGGAAAGACAGTTGGAGGGAGTATTGGAAGTCATGTGAGAGATTCGGTCTCTGGAATCTGCTCACTCCAACTGAATTCCTTTGTGTCGGCCTTTGCTGACTTTATTGGGTTTATGTAAGAAACGGTGTGTGTTCCACATTCCTCCCTGTCATACCTACCAATTAGTTTTGCCTCCGTAACTATTTAATAGATATTTTCTAAAGAGGGTCCATTATTACACACTACTTTAAATGAGGCATCTGACAGTTTGCCGTACATGTTGTTTGTAGAACAATGAGCCAATGACTTGATTAGTAAATATGGATTAACCTTCAAAGTTACTGTACATGCTTTAAAGGTAGGCCAGGCAATTCTGAGCAACCAGCCAGAGTGAGCTTGATTTTAAACCAACCGATATAATCCCGGGCCTCCCTCCCGTGACTAGCTTTAGAGCTCAGCAGTAGATCTGCCTAGCCTTGTGGAAGACTCTGGTCATGCGCGATGAGCGCACGGATGGAATGCTCACAGGTAGGCGGGTCTGTATCTAGACGGACAGGTAAGCCATCCAATTATGTCATTCGGGCTGAATGACATGAGTGTGCTGGCTCAACTTCCAACAGAGATATAGATAGCGGATTTCTTATTTTTCTTTGCCAGAGCATTTGAACATTGATTGCTATTGAGACGTTCACAGAATTTCAACAAATGTTAAAAAAAATGCTTCTAATATTGATTGTGAACCTTACCTTAATCAGTAATTGCCTTTATTTAATAGTTATTATATCTTCTTACAGGCTCATTCTGTCTCTGGAGGCTAAACTGAATCTGCTGCACAACTACATGAATGTAACCTGGATCCGAATCCCATCAGAAACAAGGGTAACACCTTTAATCCACGAATACATAATGTATAGATCAGTAAATAAACATGAACGTAAACTAGGGCAGTGGGGACTGCATTAGTATGTGATAGTGGTAGTCTATGAATCTTACAAATAAACCCATTGGGCCAGCTTACTTTTGATGATACTACGGTGAAACCAGGTATACTTAAAAATGTATTTCTGTATTTGATGTGATTCGTAGGCTCCTCTCGCTCAGCCAGAGTCTCCCACCGCCTCGGCAGGCGAGGACGTCCGGTCTCTGGCTGAGTCCATCGACTCGGACCGGGAGTCCGTGGGCAGCAACTCCAACATCAACGCTGGCAAGCCCGACAAGGACAAGGACAAACAGCGCAAGGACAAAGAGCGAAACCGGGCCGACTCGGTGGCCAACAAGCTGGGCAGCTTCAGCAAGACCCTCGGCATCAAGTTGAAAAAGAACATGGGCGGTCTAGGCGGCCTGGTGCACGGCAAGATGAACAAATCCAACTCGGGGCCCGGGCGGACCGGGGACACCGGGGCCGGAGAGAAGATGAAGAAGAGGGAGCCCAAGAGCAGCAAGGCCGGCAAGGAGGAGTCCGGCCAGTCCACCAGCTCCACCTCCTCAGAGAAGGTCACCAGTCCCTCCCCCACGGACGGAGAGAAGGTCTCCAGCACCTCCCCCGCCGAGAGGCCGGACGGCGCGGGGAAGATCCTGGGGGACAGGACGCCGGAGAGCTGGAGGTACAGCACCGACGTCACGCTCAGCGTCAACATCCTGAGGGCCGCGATGCAGGGCGAGCGCAAGTTCATCTTCGCCGGGCTGCTGCTGACCAGCCACCGGCACCAGTTCCACGAGGAGATGATCAGCTACTACCTGAGCAACGCCCAGGAGCGCTTCAGCCAGGAGCAGGAGCAGAAGAAGGACGAGGAGAAGAAGCCGGGCCCGGTGGGGAAGAAGGTGGACCAGGAGGACGCCATCGCCCAGAAGGAAAGAGTAGACAGCTCCCCTCCGGTCAGCTGTTCTCCAATCCTGCCGCCGCACAGGCAGACCCACAGCCACAGCCAAAGCTCACAGCCATTACTGGGCCCCAAGGTGCAGGGCCGGGACAGCCCTACTCCTCTAGTGCCCTCCATCCCAGTCTCTGTGCCGCCTCTCCCCACACCTCCCATGGCCCAGCGGGTGTGTCACCCGGTCCCTGTTTCACTTCCCAGCTACCCCTCCCCTAGCCTGGAGGCCAAGAGGCCCGGGTCCATCCCCGTGTCCGCCCATTACAGCCATACGCCTCCCGTCCAGAGGCACAGCGTCATCCACCTGCGGGACGTCAACATGCAGTCGTCCCGCTACCGCGAGAACCCCTGCAAGCCCGGGGCGGCGGGCTCCCTGAAAACATGCGCCACATACCCCCAGCAGAACCGAACGCTGTCCTCCCAGAGCTACAGCCCGGCGCGCTTGTCGGGGGTGCGCACCGTCAGCACTGTCGACAGCCTGGCGTACAACCTGCCAGCCGAGCACAAGTCCCACACCTACACCAACGGCTTCAACGCGGGCGACGTCCGCGACTGCCTGGAGTTCGCCGACGAGGAGGACCCCTCTCCGCGCTCCCGGCTCGGCCACGACAGAGCGGGCGGTCCGACCCCCGGGGGGTCCTACCTGTACTGTTTCCCTCAGCGCCGCTGCAAGAGGGACGACTGCTCTTTCTACGGCAGGCCGGAGACAGATCACTACTGCTCCTACTGCTTCAGAGAGGACGTGAGGCGCAAGGAGAGGGAGAGCAAGACGTACCGGCCCACCGCGTAGCCACCGCCGGCGCCGGCCGGGACTCACGAAGACCACGGGAGACAAGGTGACAGACAATGCCATCTGCACTCAGCATTCAGTGTAGGCTGATGGCACCAATCGTACCACTCTGTTGAACACCACTCCTGTGTGCGCCCTTGTTACCCTCTCTCGTTGCTGAAGAATAGTTCTTGATTACAGGGTATGGAGAACTGGAAACAGTGAGCACCTTTGGCCAGATATTGTGCTACTTGTGTTTTCCGTCGCGTTAAATGTGCTATTTTACTTGTTTTAGAGTAAAAGCCATCTATCGTCGTGGGTCATGTGTATGTGAGGGAGGGAAACACACATTTTAACGAATGCAAGTCATTTGATGTTTTTTTTTAAGGAGAGAGAATGGCTCGGCGGTTGGATCAGTTTCGAATGCTATACTTTTGATCAGTTCTTCAAAATGTATTTGTGGGAATTACTATAGGTGTTTTGAAATCAAAAGAGAAACAACGAGAGGTGTTGAACTTGAAGCAATAACTTGGTGTTTTTTGCTACACCTCTTCCAATTTTGTCTATGCACCGATGATAGCTACTGTAAGTTAACTCTGTCTTGTACATGGTTAAGGGTCGTCACAGTGTGCTTTTGTTAACAAACGTGCAGTGCAGGAACATACACGCATAGAACCTATTGATATTAGCGCTTAAATAAGACCTACTGTAAAGCTGTTTCATTTGTGAAATATACCTACACCTTTGCTTTTTATGCGGCAAGGGAATATTTCCAAAGTGTCTGAATTGGAGTCGCAGCATTGTGTGAAATACCATGAAGATTCCTGCACTTGGCAACACTCCTAGATATCACAAGCACTGCCAAATCGGCTTCCTTAGAAAGTCGCCAATGGCGGTCATAAATTGCAGGCTAGACATGATGTGCCAAAAGACGAATAATATGCATTGGATCAATTGGTACTTAGATGTTTGGTGTTTGTGGCGTGTCCCCTGAAACCAACTGCAAACCACTGCTAACTTTCTTGGTGTGAAACATGGTGGGATGTCCGAGCAAGCCAAAGCCGTTCTGTCTGAAACGTAGTTCTGTGTCACATTCCCCACACCCAACACTGTGCCCAAACACACGACCGACGGTACCGCCGCGTCGCCGGTCCAGACGTGACGTTGTGTGTTCCCACACACCCGGAGGCCATTCAAAAGCACCTGCCGCTGAGAGCACCTCAAGCCTTTGTGACATCATTAGTGCTTTAACCAATCAGTGGGCGTCAAACCCCTCCCCCTCCCCCGGGCCTCCCAAGTGCTTTTCCGTTTTGTTTTTCTTTCTTTTCTCCGCTTATTCCCGTTACTCCGGTAAGAAGTCGTGTTTGTACCGTGCTGTTCGTTTTGGTGACGCCTGGATGGTTCTGCCCTGCTGTCCTTTGCTGAGTGTCCCTCCTGGCCAAGGATGTCCACTGCCTGTCTCGGTTCTCCTCTGTGTTCGTAGGCCACCCCCGCGTGACGGGCGTCATGGACTCTCCCCATGTTAGAAGTCTTAAGATATGATTTTGTATTTGTTTTATTTTTAACGTTTTACACAACTTAAAATGGTTTATTTGCACATTAGGTACAAATGTTAAATGATAATAAAATGTTCTATTGTTCCAACTGTTGGGTGTCTTGTTTAATTGGTTGCTTTACTTGAGATGATAGCTATAGGTGACAAATTGACAAGTTTACAATAAGGGTACAATATTCAACCATTACTTAGCATGAGTTAATATTAATAATTTACTTACTATTGGTGTTCATGTTAACGAAGGTATGAATTCATACATTATTTAATAGGGTTAGAGTTAACCGTATCCCAATCCTTTTTTAATACTGACATTTGGCCAACCAAAACAGCCAGCGGGGTACAGCTTTGTACTAGCAAGGCAGGAGGCCATGATTATGAATGAAGTTGATACTTCATATCAAGGACTTCAATAAGATGTTAATGGGGATTTAGCTTTGAATAAACAACCTTTCAAATTATGTTTACTTTTCCATTAAACATCCTCATCAGGACCCTCCTATTCCATCCGACTGCTTAAACATTTCATCCAAAACGTTTAGTTTCTACGCTGTTGCTTTTCCACCACATATCTGTCTGGTTGGCTAGCTCTGGCTAAAAGCTGTAGCCATAGCGCCACTGAACAGAGTTGCTCTGTTGGCCTATCGTGTGTGTGAGATGAATTCCATGTTCTTTGGGGGAGTCTTGTGACAAGAGGCTGGTAGTGGAGGCAGTGTGTGGGTCAGGGCCAATTTATTCCTCATGCTTCAGATCACCATTACAGTAGATTAGAACATTACTCCTAGTTGCTATGTCCACGTGGGCCTGCAGACTATTAGGTCTACACCCTCAGATTACTACAGCTTGTAATGCTAATTAAGCTATAATCGCAGTATGTTAGCTTAAGGGGACGGGATGAAGGATCTCCAGTATGATGAATGGTCAGGTCTATAGGTCATAACAAGGTCAAATGTTCTCTTCTTGCAGACCAGTTTAAGAAATCTCTGGACCTGAGGAACGTTGTGGACAGAAATGTGTGCTTCTGCGTGCTTTCAATAGGGCATTGTGTTTTAATGCCTCTCCAACAACAACAGGAAATTACATTAATCATGTTTTGCACACATTGAACTCAGTTCCCAATCAAGGCCAAACACGTTTATTTTCTTTTGTGTTGCATTTCCGATCATGATAATCAGCAGGGAGACAATTATTTCTCACATCATGAATTAATTTAAACTTTCGCGTTCATCAATGGCCTTACAATGAAGAAGTACACAAACGACGAGGACTATCATTCATCCCACTTTTATTAGCCTGTGTGTTGAGATTTGTTCCATTGTATATGTTACACTACACTTACAGATCACAGGCCTACAGACGCCATTGAAGCAGGATTTCCTCTTCCTTGATCTCCCACACACACCTACACACATGCACAGAAGAATCGATCCACGCACCCGCACACCTACACTCCCACACACACACACCAGCCTGTCGGTGTGTGGTGCCAGCCTCCATAGTTGTGTGTGTGTACGTGTGGGAGGTGAAGGGGGGGGGGGGGGCTCTGCAGCTCTGTTCTCAGGAGTGGGCGGCGGCGTCACATGGCCTACCGCCTGGTTCTCTGGAGACTGGGAGGGATATGAGAAGAGAGAAAGAGGGCAGGTAATAGTAGAGGGGGGCTTCTGTGTGGAGAGGGGGCGCCCCTTGAGATGAGCCTGATACTACTGTGAGTCAGTCTCAACAGCCTCCCCCCCCACACACACACACACACTCACACGTAGAGTGAAAGTTTTCCTTGAAACACCTACTACTCACAGCGTCTCTCGCCCACCCACCTACACCTCCGTCTCCCTTCTTATTTAGCTCGCGAGCTGATAAACGTGTGAATCTCTCCCTCACTTATGTAACTCTAGCGGGATACCACCGCGCTCGGAAGGGCGAATGAGCAAAAGGAAACAGTGACTTATCCTTCTCCTGCTCGGTCTTCCCCCCCCGTGCGCCCACATCCTGCTCTGGGCCACAGCGCCAGCGTTGCCCCTCCCCCTCTGTTGTCCTTAACGCCCGGCGTCCTCAGCGTGTACGCAGCTCGACCACGGGGGAGGAGCAGACCAGGAAGGAGGTTCACAGCCTGAGCACAAGGGATTGCAATGTCCTCACCCACAAGTTCAGCATAAACACAGCGGGGTAATGATGCGGCACATGCATCGGCGTATGCTAAACCGTTGGCCGGCCACAGCGCACGATTGTTGAATCATTTATATGAGCCGTCATTGTTCTCGTGTGGAGGAAGACAGGGAAAAAAGAGGCACCGTCGTAAGTTTAAACGATGGTTTAGTTTGGAAACATGGAAAGCTGGGGATATTAGAAAGCGTGACGTTGATATTGAACATCCTGCCCACAGTTGCCCGAGCGTACGAGACATGCTGTTTCCTTTCATGGGTCCGGGCTTAGAGGCTGTGTCGCACTGACAGCACACCAAGTTCTGCGGCGGTGCCAGGGACGGCAGCTTGTTCGTAGCCGTGTGGCTCCAAATTGCCTAGAGACAGGAGGTGTAATGATTGAGGAGGGGTGACCATACACACACACACACACACACCTTCTAGTAGAGCGTTTTCATGTCACTCCGTTCACTCTCTCTAGCTCCCGTTCTCATTCACAGAAAGGGTTTTCACTGCGAGTGAGGTTTGTTGCAATGTCCGTACTCTTGTTTATTCATTAAAAGCACCGCGTTGAAAAGGTGACTGTCAGTCAAGAGAGAGACAATAGAGGGGGGACAAACAAAGGTCACACAGAAAACTGCCCGGGTCAGAGGGTTCGACCTCCTGAAATAGACAGATGGACAAAAAGTGTGTGTGTGTGTGTTCATTGTCAACGACCTTGGCGTTACGGTTGGAACGCAGTGTTCTTTCCTTGTTGATAGCATGTTCCAGACCATAGAGGCTTTAGAAAAGGGCCTGGTGTGGAGGCACGGCGGTTTGCTATCAGCGCTCTTATCTGTTCCCTCTCGTTCTGCACTGCAGCTCCCAAAAGTCCTGTTTGTTTAACGTACTGTTGGTTCAACCCGTCTGGCGGCTGAACGCATTATTCTATATTATTCAGACTGGGAAATGACGCAAATCTCTAATGAAAAAAAAGGCACAATATAGTAACTGGCTTATTTTATGAATTTATTTCCAAATGTAAACTTCACTATTTCATGCATACAAGTTATGACAACATACATAATTCAACATCTCTTTTTTTTTTTTTTTATTTGCATAGGACATGGTCACAATATATCATCTAACATGTAAAAAATAATGCCATACAAAAGTGTACAGCGAAAAGCAACTATGGACCAGCATGTTGAATATGTGTGAAATAATCCGTGGAGCTGTACAACTGTTAACACTTGAGTGTAGTGATTTTGGTTGATTGAGAGAAGACAAAATAAAACAACTAAAGACGTACGAGATCCGGACACCTGAAGGTTAGGTTGAGGTCGTAGTAGTAGGAGGATGCACTGGCCATAGTTCAATCAGAAGTTATTTACACAGTAGATAGAGTATGATGGTGCTGGGGGCAGTGGGGCAGCACCACAGAGTCACTACAACAGGCAACTGATGGTGATGGAGGAGAGGGAGGGAACACACACACACGCACACGCACGCGCACGCACACACACACACACACACACACACACAAGGAGAAAGCGTGTTAGCATTACACTGAGGACTAAGATGTACTGGGTATACCGAGCCTGCAGGCCATCGACACACTCTCTCCCTCTCTTTGTCTCAGTCTCTGAGTCCTACATTTAAACACATCAGAGTCAACAGGGAGCAATGGTGGCACAATGTGCTGGACAACCTGAAACAGACATATGCAATACGGGAAGGGGCGGGGCGGGGGGGCAGGATGAGGATCCTGCCCTGCGTTGAGAAAATAAGAAGAGCAATATATTTCCAGTAAGGAGCCCGTGTTGCACAGGGCCATTTAAAAAGGACTTTGAACCACAGCAGGGCTTCTGCTGACGGTTAGAAGGGGTTGGAAAAGGGCGGCTTGGAATAGGTTCAGAAAAAGGTCCATGTGAAGTACGTCCGTAGTAGCAGTGGGCAAACACCCAACAGCAGGGTTTTATAGGGTTAAAGTCTAATGCTGTGTCGGGCACCCAATGACTTCCATATTAATCTCGTTTTTCTTACCCATTCTCAAGCCTTTGGTTAGGAAGTGAAAATGGTTCCAATATGATACGAGTACCGCAGGCCGATTCATCGTCCTTTGAGAAGGTCATCTTTGAAAAAGCCTTTACAACAAGGGAAGACTGACATCATCACTATTTTGCCTTTAGAACTCGAATGGGTGTTGCTCTTTCGATTAGGATTCCTCTGCACAAGTAGACGCCGATTGCAAAGACAGAAGTGGGGATTTGTTTGACTTCGTTGATGACAAACAAACACATGTGCACATATCTTGCGATCCAAGACATAACAGTGTACAAAAAGGAGCACATTCAAAACCTAATGAGTCCTTTGGAATGGTTGGGTTTTGTTGTAATTCCAATTTTTGTTAATGCCAAAAATATTCACAAGCAATCATACATTGAGGGCCTTTCAGACAGCTAAAGAGGAGAAATAATTAAATGGAGAAAAAACCAGAGCAAAACAATGCGATAAAGCTGAATCATCATCAACTTAAACTGATTACATACAAGGTTGCTTACTTGAATCCTGCACAGGACACCAGGTGGAAATACAAGTTGATAAATGGTAGTAGCATAAATGTTAGTCTTTAAACTTCAGATGGTTTCAGTTAACATGCCACAATTTGGCATTTAGCACATCACTGCCATTTGATTGCTACCTTTGAAAGGTTCAGAAATATACCAATGTTTTAAGATTGATTATTTGAAATCATAATATGAACTGCAATTTTATCAAAGTGATTTCATGAATACATTACTTTAAGCATTCACATGTTGACTCTAGCAGATTTGATTTTGAAAAAGCAAGTTCCTAATAATTAAGGAATAATACGGACGTAAAGGAAATCAGTTGATTAGGATATATAATGAGCAGTAAGAACTCGACCTCCGTTTAAAAAGCCCTTTCCTGTCCAACCTCCTATCGCTCGCATTCTTTGCATATCTTTTCGTTATTGGGATAGTCTGTATCCTGACATCAATAAACTATTCATTCATATTCATTGTTTCTTATCAGACTTTGTGATTTCTGGCTTGACATGACACAAAGAGGATATCGTTGTAATCGCCAAACAACAACATATGTTAAAGAAAAAACAAACACGAATAATATACAAAACAAGGGCTGTTGCACCGTACTCCTCAGTACAGATGAACGAAATACACAAAACAGAAACCATAATGTATAAAACAAAATAACATTTGAATATGGACCAGTGTGGGCATTGTGTTCAATGCCCATTTTATTTCATTTGATTCAAGTAGATTAACCACGTACAAAAATAAATGTTCAGAAGAGTAGTATGAAGTGAGCTGCAGTATTTCATTGAGAAAACAAAAGAAGGATGCCTGGACTGAGGTCTTCCTGAGTTTCCAGGGCAGAATCTCACTGGCCAGCGGTGAAGACTGTGCTCATAGAAACCTGGGAAGGCTGGCTGGATCTGTGCACTATGGAATAACGTCAACACTAAATAATCAAATAAAAAGCCTACAAATAAAATCCTGCCTAACATTTTCTTTGCTGATGTTGACCCTGAGGTAAATGTGCAGATTATGGATTCTGGTCGGATGAATGTTTGAAATTATTCTTGTAATAAACATACAAAAGTCACAGAAAAGAAAACTAAGGGGATATAAGCATTTAGTAACATTTGGGGGAGGACATTGTTCAGTTTGCAGAAATATATTTTACAGAGGGTCCGTTTGATCCATAAAAAACAAGCATACACTTTAACTGATAAAGCTGTGTTTCGGACGACTGTGTGTGGCTTTCCTCACAAGACCCTTCTAGAAGAGATGGGAATATGTGGTTGGTCTACGCTCGTCTGACTAGGGAGGAGGGTAGGAGGGAGGATGGGTAGGAGGTTAGGAGGGCAGGAGGGAGGGGTGTGGGTGGGTAGGAGGGTGGGTGTGAAGTAAGGTGGTTCTGTGGGCTCCCTCCCACGTTGCACAGCTATCGTACTATGCTCACCATGAGTACCACAGAAACAGGACGTGGTCAGCTAGTCCTGCAGAGAGCGAGTGGGGGGACTGCGATGACATCAGACTTTGGCAACAGTCAAGAGTCGAGCTGATATAGGATCAAAGCACGAAATTAATTTTCCTTTACATTTTGAAAAAAGATGGATGCCTCAAGCGGACCTGTGGGGGCTGCAGTGGTTTCTACAGCGCAGCCCACTTCCTGCAGAGGGCTGACTGGGCCTTTGCGCCTGACTGATCCGAGGCATGTCCGACTAGAATCACAAGCCGGGGTGTTCTCACGGGGACATGGGGGGAGTGTCCCAGGCGGCTGGACCATGCATGGAGCCTACATATATGTTCATTTTGGTTCAAAAGTTTTCACAAACGGGTAAAAAAGCCCCCCACCCCCTGACCCTCGACCCTATGAGTGTGATGAAGTTTAAAAGCAGCTGTTGATGAGTGGGGCTGATTTGGGTCAAATTCGAGGCAGTAAATCCCACGGGGTGATGTGGACCATTCTTTTTTTTACTTGTGCTTAGGATAACATAAGGAAAGGAGATCCCACGTATAATGCTAACATTTAGGTAGTGCTGTTGTCTTTTCTCCGTCTTCTGCCCATAAACAGGGAGGGGATAACCTGAGGGGAATCGACTCTGCATTTATTATTTTAAGCCCACTCCCGAGCACGTCTCTTTTCGTTAGGCTAACATGTGCTGAGCGGCCTATCTGCTATTAGCCCCGCTGAACCTAAGCCGTCCCCCCTGTCCCTCGCGGTTTGCCACTCTCTTCACCGTGTCTACTCCTACAGCACCAGAGTCCTCCACCTCTAGCGCTCAGTCTCAGAGCAGCGGAGGCGCCTCCGACACTCGGGGCCCCTCCTTTGAACCGCCTGCTAGTCCGCCCTGTGGGACCCAGACGTCTCCCTACCAAGGGGCCACTAGGAGCAGGATCCGGGGGTGGGGTGGGGTGGGGGTGGGGGCTACCTGTGATAAGTTGGGGGTCCCAGACGCTGGGCTAAATGAATGCCTTCTACAGGTCTGAATAGAGCCTTTCATTCGTGTTCGGTTCTTCCCATGTGCTTGTGAGGAGGGTAATTATAGGCCTATAGATTGCGTGGGCATTAGCCTCAGTAGGTATAGGCAGAGTGGAAAGTACTGTCGATGGTGGCGGGAGGGGAGGGGAAAGCTGCTTTTAAACTTATAACATCTCATTTGTAAGATCTGCACGGTCTGATCTGAACATCCCTGTGAAACTGAATGTAGGGTGAACCTCCTTTTTGCTCAGTGCAAGCCACTGTTGTAGCTTACACGAGTACCTGGTCATTGACAATTAGTGGTGTTGGATTATTATCAACTGCTTTGTATTACATAGGAAATACTAATCACAACCCTCAGGAGACGGTACACAAGCGTAACAGGGTGTGGGTATGAGTGGCTGTAAGACCAGGGCTAGTTGACTCGAAAAACTAAATTAAGAAACAGACAAAGGAAAGAGTGCAACACCTGTAGCGCGTAAGGCTGCTGTTATGTATTATGTTTCTCATCAATGTCTTCTTTCATTCGTTCAAGCTAACAAGGCCGTCCCTGAGCAGGGCATGAGAACTCAAGCCCCGTTGAATTTAAGAGTAAAGTGATGTGTATATTGTGCAGTCAAAACAGGGTTGAGTATGCAGAGTAATGTGGTACTCTGAATGAGAAGCAATGTCTTCAATCCTGAGCTGGATCATCTATCCCTTCTCCTTGACCTCTCGCCATTAGTCAACCCCAACAAAAGAACAAAAAAACAAAATGCTTTGATAAGACTCAAAAGTGTCTGCGACTTTTTCCTGCTTTCGTCTAAACCCTTGTTTAGTTAACCGAATACACACACGCACACGCACACACATAACACAACCAACCATGGTCAGAAGCTTCAAAGTAAAAGTCCCCCCACAGACATATGGTAGAGAATGTACATATTGCCATCTGGGAAAATGCGTAACTTTTAAGAAACACACACGCACACACAGGCAACTGCACTACAATAAGCAGTTATGTACAGTATGGTACACCACAGCAAGCACAGGGTTAGCAGAGAGGAGGGGTGCTGGATCGGGGGGGGTTGGGTTGCTGACGAATGTGCAACACAATTGTTAAGAAGATAAGAAGAGGCCTCGTAAGTTTGAAGGGGGCCCCAAAAAAAGTGCGACAGAGGTGGCGTTTCTGTTTTTTTGTCGTTTTCTTTTTAAGGCGAATTGGCGGGGCTGAGGGTGGGGCTGGAGGCGTCGGAGCGGCTGTAGTCGCTGAGGGAGCCGGGGCGCGCCACGCCCCCGCCGCCGCCTCCGCCTCCGCCGTGGGGCTTCTTCAGCATGCCCGGCTGGAACTCGGAGTGGCGGCGCGCGTGCTTCATCAGGTGGTCACTGCGCATGAAGCGCTTGTCGCACAGCGGGCAGCCAAACTTCTTCTCCCCGGTGTGGGTGCGGTAGTGGCGGGCCAGCTCGTCGGAGCGGGCGAACTTCTTGCTGCAGTTGGGCCAGGTGCAGGGGAACGGCCGCTCACCTGTAGCGACAGACAGGGCTGCGGTCAATACGGGCTCACACAGACAGGATGTTGACACAGACTGTGATGTGCGAAAAACAACAACAACACCAACTGTGAAAGAACAAATCCATTAAAGACAGCCAAGTGCAAAACGCATTCCTCTTTAAATGTGTGTGCTAAATGCAGTAGCGAGTCATGGCGCTTGGATGTAAATCGCTTCAGATTTGGCTCTACACAGTTGGAAACAGGCATGCTGTTTAATTAGCGGAGCTCCAGATGCTAATGGTCTCCACAATAGTTATCCTGCGTATTTTCCACCATCCACCTAGCCTATCTTATGTGACTATGTGCATGTGATACAACACCCTCCCCCATAACCAGTGATACAAATATGGCTTCGGCACAAAACCACAGAGCCAGATGGTGCAGTATATCTCACTGTGATTTTCTTCCATTTTGATACGAAGTGTCAAAATGCTGTGCTTCTCTGCAGTAGCCAACACGGCTAATCCTGCACTGCTTTAGTCCCGTCTCGATGGTTTTCTGCCTGACAATAGCGAGATCCAGCGTTCTATATTTGCCACCGTGACCTAGTACGACTACACCGAAGGGGCAGGCTGTCCTTTTTTTCATGATGATGCAGTTCTTTACAAAAGAGGAAAGGATCCGTCATATTGTTCAACCTTAAGCCTTCTGAGACATGCAAAGGAAGAGACCCCACTGTGCTCTCCTAGCTCGAATGACAAATGAGCACATAACAACCACTCTGTGGTTTCCCTCAGGGCAGCCATGGAAACTGCACTTTTTAAAAGATCAGACTGACTGCTACCTGGTGCCAATGAGCCTGGTAAACAGAACCCCCCCCCCCCTGCAACTTCCACCACTTCCAACCCCCCAACCTTGTTTTGCATGACTGCATAGCGTGCAGCAACCGAGAGACGGACTGACAGAGCAAGTCTAGACAGCCCGGGCCTGTGTTCTGTGTTCTAACTTCAGACGCCTCACCTCAGCTCCAGACAAACTCATTCTGCCCTGCCCACAAGGATTCTGTCTGGCTCCTGCTGTACACACTTTGCATGCGCGCCGGGAATGTGGATGTGCCCGGGCGCCGGGGAGCAACTCCCAGAGTACTGGCGTTTCACAAAGAGAGCACCCAGACGGACTCTACTATGTTGAACAAGATTACGCATGTTGGAGAAGAACGCCATTAATCCCCGGTCATTGTCCACACAGTGATCAGTCTGTTTCTGAGAAGGACAAGAGGCCAACATGCTGATGCCTAAGGAGTGTGAGATTAACGTTTGAGATTAACCTCCAGTTTTGAAATATAGCTTGTTATCACTAATGCCGATTACAACAGGGTGTACCGTTCTACTGAATCATCTGTTTCATCAGAAACAGCTCATGGTGCCACACATACTGCAGTCTGAACTAAAGGCCACAAAAAGCGCTATGCTACACGCTGGCTGAATCATCCAGCAGTGTAACAGATCTAGCATCAATATTTAACCAGACACCAGAGAGCCGGGATATCCATCCTAACTGCCCTGATACAGTAATGCAGTCATAGTGGAGGCATCAGGTATCCAACGCAATGCTAAGATGCTTGTTCCCATTTGGACAAGCTCCAGGTCTGTCTTAAGGAACACGCTAGACAAAAGATAGACTAAGTCTATTTTCCCCTTCGACTAAGTGCTTTGTTGTTTAGTGTAGTACAACGGCACTGGTCATTATGGACAGGGCTTAAACCCACGAAAAGAAAGAAGAAGAAAGCACACGCAAATGCCAGTCTTGAAATGTTGACTCCCAAAGACGCATTATGCCAATTAATTCAGACATCTCCGTCATAAGACTGAAATCTGTCTTTTAAATAGTATTCTTGTAGAAGTATTGAGTAGGTGTTTGGAGGAATTCTACAAAAGAATGAATTGGATAACAGCAAGTAGGTTTGGGGTAGTGGGGGGAATTAAATCCTTGTGTTTGCGTCACAGGGAACGCGACAAGCGCAGGGAACGCGATGAGCGCAGGGAACGTGACGAACGGTTACTCTGTGCGCTCATCGCTGTACACTGTGGTCTTTCTCAGAAGAAGAGGATCCCTTCAGCTGTTTCCCCCCAGGCTGACCGCCTCTGCTTCCTGCCCTCCGAGCGTACATCGGCACTCCTCACACAAGGAACGACTGTGACAGGCGGTCAGCCTATCTCCTGGCACAGCGCCAGGGGCGTTATGAGTTCACTGTCCGTGTGTGGTCCGTCTTTCTCAGAGTTTAGTTAGTTTGAGAAGGGGGGCCAGGGCGGGGGTGGGGTAATTAGAAAAGCCTTTGCACAGTGACCCAGTTACCCATAGCGTGGCATCACGTGCACCATAAACTATACGATTACTAATCAGCAGTGTCCCCCCATCTAGGGCAGTGTGATGACGTCACCGGTACTAGGGTTGTGTAACTGTTCCCGGTGGGGCCACTGGGAAAGTAAATAAAGAGCTCATCTACCATCCTCCTTATAGCTCCAGTTCACTCGCGTCGCCTGGGTTTGGACACAGACGGACTCAGCAGAAGTCCCAGTCGTTGCTGTGATCTGGTTACATCTTTACACTGGGAAACTGGCTGCAGACTAACGCAGCAGACTGATGCATCGGACTGATGCACACGAGTCGCACGCTTTGGCACCAGCAACACAGATCTTCACACCAGGGCAGACAGATTACATTCCTGCAAATGTGCAGCGGCGCAAAGTTAACACCATTATGATTTGTATGTTAGTGGACTCTTGCATTGATGTCAGCAGAAGAGTCCTATTGTACTCAACACTGTTCATAATCATCTCAATTCAGCGCTGGCACAACATCAAGTGGGGCACCGAGTCAGCGGAGCAAAGCATGCTGGGCAACGTACACAAAAGAGGAAAGGGGACGGGGCGGGGGAGGGGGGGTTGAAGGGCGGACACACCACCACTAAATGCTAAATGGCAGGACTTATCAGAAGCCTGTAATTTACTTGCATGTTTATGAGCAGTCGTGGCTCGGAGCCAGACGGCGGCCACCGCCCCTACCGCCACCGCCAGACTGCCAGGCGTGAGGCTGCGCTCGGGGTAGCGCTCAAACGACTGGCCAGCCTCTGATCAGCGGTGGCCACTGCAGCAGGCTCTCGCCCATGACATCACTCCCGAGAGCCAGCCTCTAGCTCCGCATGAAGAGGACAGGGGAGGCGTGACGCCGGTGCTCCCCGGCGTCAGCCCGGCTGAAGCCACGCCCTCCCCCGTCACACGCCAGGAGGACATAAATGGGACCATCTGCAAGGGCTGGCAGATGATAAATATACTTTATAACTGGCTGTCCCTCTTTTAATTATTGTTTGGGGAAGCACTTTACATATAAACGTATGATTGAGTGCGAGCATGCATTGCACGATGCCACTCTAAAAGCAGAAAGACAAGAAGAAAAAGGGTCTCACCCTTAGACAGGAAGAAACCACAGACTCTGACGTACATTGAAATGCAGAACCAAGAACAACCTTTTGCATGAGCATTCAAGCATGAAGAATGACCCAATGTAGAGGGGAGGCAAATTACCAAGAGAAGCATAATACAGATTGATCCATATGCTTGTTTTCAGAGAGCTCAGTCAGGCATGCAGTCAGAAGAAAATGCCTAGGACAGATGTTGATAAGGCCTGCCTAATGCTCACCACACCCACTCACCCAGCCCTGCCGCGTTCTTCCTGTGTCTCGATACAGGAGGTCTCGCGTCGCCCAATGAGTAGGCCGCTCCACCCCCTGTCATGGAGCAACCAGTCAGGTGGTGCACAATAGCTGCAGCCCTGTTCCCAGTGGGAGAGCCACTCCCATAATGCATTTCAATCAGACGCTCTAACCGTAACTCATTCCCCCCGGTCCACCCCGCACAAGGTTATTGACATGCACCCAAAGGCGTAGAGACGGGTCGCGGGTGACTGTAGTCCGCAGACAGTCATCCATACATTACCTTATCCTTTTAACTCTATGGGGGGGGGGGGGGGTTGCAATGACCAGCTCATCACTATTGCCTCAATTAGTTTGAGTGGGCACTCCCTTCCAGCCTTGAGTGCTGAGCTAAAATTACCTGGATGCTGGAGCCCGGTTGTATTTGCAAGCAGGGGGCTAATCTTTTTAACCCTGGTTAACTAAGGACTTGGCAAGCAGCTGTGGCCATTAGAAAGTGTTTACGGTACATGTCCACACACAAGCAAGAGCTATAGGCAGGTGGCTGCCTATACTTCCCTTCATCCTCCTGCTCACCTAAGCCGGTCTCATTCAACCAACGGAGGTCTTAAACCGTATCCCCTATGATGAGCCTGATATCCCCTTACCAGCCACGTTAACGGACAATGAGACAAGAGAAGAGCTGGCTCCTGTACGGTCTCATTACGGCGTACGGAGATGAGAGGAGAATCGGGCTGACAACGAACTGACGGCATTCCGTCCAGCCCGGTACCCGATACTACGAGGGAGGCATGGCGGGAGAAGGGGCGGATTACAAACACACACACACACACACACACACACACACACACACACACACACACACACACACACACACACACACACACACACACACACACACACACACACACACACACACACACACACACACACACACCCACCCCCCCCCCCCCCCCCCCCCCCTTCCCGGGGCTTTGCTCCATATGGTCAGACACACGCACCCCACCTCAACGTGCGTGCGTCTGATGGATCACCCTGGAAGAGGGTGAACACACCTCCAAACGCCACGGGCAAGGAGAACAGAGCGACCTCTAAATAAAACATTATGAGCTTCTATTGGTTCTTTAAGAGAACAACACACAAGGCTAATAGATAATTGATAATACCCCCCTGGTTGAGGAGATATCTGTATTTCATTGTCAGGAGGGTTCGTCTACAGGAGGTTGTGGCCCTTCAAACACTAATCAGATTATCGTGGGATGAAGCTAAATAAATGACCTACATCAATGGCAGCCATTGATAGTGTAACTGGTGGACCAACCCCTCCCCCACGGTGCAGCACCGCACCACATACACGCCCCTTTCATCCAACTGCCATTGCATGGGAGGTGGTGCTCACCATGTTTTGTTATGGAAGGGCGAGGAGTTTCTTTTTCTGTCCAGTGGATGTTTAAAATAAATAAACACTGGGTTCCACGGGTCCGCCTCCCGCTCTTCCTGTAAATCGACACTAAGGCGCAAGCCGGGCCGGGCCTCAGGGAACCAGGTGCCACGGCGTCCATTTAGCCCGGCTTTAGAGCCGTCTGGAGAAGACGGTTATAGGTGTAATCTAGAAGAAAAGCCTGAATAAAGAATACCCCTCATGTGCCATTAAAGGAACAACAATGCCGAGGGACCTACAGCCATAATCCTCTCGGTACAAAGCAGCGCTGAGTCAAAGAAATGGAACAGATGATGGAGGCTGCACATTGTAAGGATCAAGAACATTCAACTAATGCCCTTTTTTTCTCTTTGGCAAGCTACTGTAAGGTTGCGTGCAACCTTCACCCAATCCAACCAGGTGGAGCTCATAATCACCTGCTTTTGGGCAAACAGACACAATCCCTTTTCTTTACAGGGAGGTTAGATTCTGAGTCAAATACAACCGTAATCCCAGGATAATGGTGGAGCAAAGAACTGGGTTAGGTCCAAGTACACACAATCTCTTTCGGGGCTGATGCTGTCTGTTTATTCTGGACTCTGATGGAATGGGCCCACTGTGCGTTTCCAGCCATGTGGCAGAGAGGGAGGCTTGACCTTTGGAGCCCTAATGGAGCTGTAGCCCATCAGTTAGTCAAGGTTAAATTGAAGAAAGGGAGAAAAACAGTTATCCACCCTTCTGCCTCATTACCGCTATGCACTATGGGAGGTCCATGGTTTTACCTTCTAGCTCACAGAACAAACTTTTTTTTCCAAGAGGAATGTTGAATTCTCTTAGATATCAATGTACTCTTCTTAAAGTTGACTTAAAGAAGGTTAATTGGGCCTGAGAGGTTCAAAGGATTAGTAGAATACCCCCGTTGGTCTTGATATTGAAGAAAAAACTCAAACAGAGAGTTCAAAAAAGGATACTTTTAAGAGATATTTCCCTTCCTACTGGTGTTCTGGATACTGCCTTGCCCTGGCCTTGAACACTGACAAGATGGCCTTTGCTGAGTCCCAGCTGCGGGATCCACAGAGTGCTCAGACTGTTCTCCTCCCAAGGAAGACATGAATTCTAATGAGCTCTGGAGGGCCATCGTTCTGTTTGAGCCGGCGGCCTGACGTGACTTGAGTAACATAATGGGGTTTCACGCAGTACTTAGTCTATTCTGTGATCATCCGCATCAATGAGACGCACAAAAGGGGGCAAACATCACACACGACAGACTCTACTGATTTCACTGCTCTATGAAGTACAAATAGCACAACAAACTAGGGCGCTTTAGGGGAAATAACAACGTCATGTTATGGGTCTGGTGGCTAGAACGTGGCAGCGTATTTTGTCCCTTTGCACCTCTTTTATTTCCCCCTCCATTGTCTAAAGAGCCTCCTCCCAGTTCCTGGAATCCAGACAAAGCCGTCTGGTAACCTTAGACCCCTAAACCGCCATAGATTCCAGGCCATCAAACATAATGCAGGATAATGAGCCATTTCTATTCAGCATGTACCACCTCGTCTGTACATCCTAATGAAACCTCAACAGTGGGAAGAACATCTGCTGGGGTGAAGGACTGAACTGCTCTCTACTTCATCAGCATTAAGGAGTTGAGCTTTAACTAAATGTGTATGAAATGAGTGTATAGGCAAGTCCCCGATAACTCAACTTTAAGACCAAAAACACAGATAGTGACAGATCTGATAATCTAGCAATCAGTTCTTGTCCATCAGCACTGTACGCCTTCTTGAGTTACGAGAGAGAATAAGTATTCTGACACATTATAATTGTGGAACTGTTTTTAAGAAGATTAGACATCAATTATAACCATGGTGTGGCATATAAAGTATATGTTTACTGTTCTCACATTCCACATGCGTGAGCCTTACACCCTCAAACACGTTTTACATGCCAAAATTGTTTGACTTTTTTATAAAACGCATCTTATGAGCTTATTACTGGATAATGCGCAAAAAGAAGAACACAATTCGCCCGACATGGGCCGCTACAATACAGTTGGCTTGCACTCAGTACAGATCTATTCTCTCTTGACTCAGCTAGTATGGACTAGAAGGAAGCAATGCACTGCATGGTAGCTGTGACGTGACAACCGCAACTGAACTCGGATGACCCACATTTTAACTAACCAATCAAATGCGCTATCACAATATTGAACGAAAAGAAACGGGGAAGAATAGATAGATATATTATAAAGACACGTTCAATTAATAGATAGGTAGGTAGATAGATTGATAGATGGATGGATAGATGGATAGATGGATAGATGGATAGATAATACAGACAATTTAAATTAATAGATAGAAACATCGATAGATAGAAAAATAGATTATACAGACAGGTAAGATGTATCGATATGTAAAAAGATAGATATTATATACAGCCAGCTTAAATTAATTATAAGCACAGAATGGTATATGACATTAGATGGAAGTCGGTTTGCAAGCGTTTCATAAGGGTCTCTCGCTGGTTCACTACAGGCAGAACAGAGAGCAGCTCAGTCGGTGTGCGGGGGCATCTGCGCTCAACTAGCTTAGTCTGTTGCTGGCCAGATCAGCTGGCAGTCTGTCTAGCGGGGGTGTGGCACATCACAACAAAGGGCTCTGGGCAGACAGGCACAGACTGCACAACTATTATCAACCCCTAATTCTACTTGATCTACATCGTTTTCACGTTGTTGTTGTTGTTCCCGTCTTGTGGAATGCAAAGGGCTTTAACGATAGCGGATGTATATTTTCTCTCAAGAAGAACACATGTAGCCCAGCTGCCTGGATTTCGCTTGTGTTATTTGATTGTCTTTCAATCTGCAGCAGGACGCTACTATAGCTTTATTGATTAAAGAGAGGGTTATTAAAACAAAACTTCCTACATATTATTTTGCCTACGCAATGTGGACATCGTGTTGGGCAATGCGACAGGTTCATTCCGTTGCCATGTGTGTGCAATGTAATTTAGAATGGTTAAAAAATAATCCAACATCTCCATCTGAAATGTTTGCAGTGCGTTGCCTACTTTAGTGAACGGGGTGTTCAAGAGCGCTACGGCCAATCTGGACATGGGGAGAAGGGTTGCATTTTCTGTCTCTACACCATCCAAATGTAAATAGGATTTATTTTTTGGGGTTGACAACTTATAACATTAAAGCATTTATACTATGCAATACTTGGGAGCAGGCGATATTTCGCCTTTTATTTTGTTGATACACGCCCCCCTCCTCCCAGATAAGGAAATGTATCTTATATTGAGTGGATATAGCATTTTAATTTAATGCAAAGATAGTCTTATTGTCATCCCCACTGCACGAAAAGTAAACAAAAGTTGTATTTGTCCGATTTATCTAAAGCATATAAGGAACCAAGTCCACCATACAGTACACCAAACATTTGCTTGCAAAAACACTGACCTGTGTGTGTCCTTAGATGGGCTTTGAGATGGGAAGATTTCCCGTAAAGTTTCTCACAACCTGAATAGTGGCATTTGTGCTTTTTCTGCGGAGACTCTTGTTCAATCCGACCTCTGAATTTTTTGCCTCTTTGTCTGAGCGAAGGATCGGAAGGGCTGGTAGGTGTGGCAGAGTTTCCATCTATCAGGCTCGGCATGCTCTCCTCTTTTATTTTTGCTTGATCTGCAACATTGTTGGGGGACTGTTGGTTAAAATCCGCCAGAATCCGCGCCACTACAAAAAGAGACGAGTTGTCTTTCACCAAAGGGTCTTTGATCTCCTCTCCGTTCTTCGAGGAGGATGGACTTTCTGGTTTAATCTCCTTATTCCCTTTTGGTGCGTGGACAATCGCACGGCTGGACATTGAAACAAGGCACTCTGCTGCAAAGTGATCCATCTTGTCTTTGAAACAACCCCTCAGGTCCTTTATGACATTCAAAAATTGGCAGCTTGTAAAAAGTACTTGTTCCGTGGTTCCCTTTGTGTGGTGTTACGGAGGTCGCTCTCATTTGAGAGGCGACTTTATGGTTCTACCCGGCTTTGCAGTTTCACCAACATCCTGATGAATCAGCGTTTCAAATGTAAAAAAAAAAAGAATGAAAGACAAACTAGTTTTGCTATTCACTGCAACGACTGTGACGAGGATGAGTCTAAAAACTTGAATGTCATGACTCCCATCGCGGCATCAATACACTCCTCAGCATAGTGTCTGCCTTCGTGAGCGCCTGTTAATGCTGATTGTATCCACGCTGGGGGCGTGTCGACCGGTGGCACTTGGCGGTATCGTCAGCGGAGCCGACCGTTCATTGGATACCGGTTGTCCCTGCATGCACCACCACAAAAAAACTTGAGTCCCTTGAAAGTTCCTCAACAGTTTGCGATGACGCATAGGAATTGTATATTGTGGTCAATTAATGGAATATAATCCGTCTATCTGGTTTCACACATTTTCTAAGAATGTGTCATAAATGTATCCAATAAATGGCTAGTAGCTGTATACTGCTTAGACGTCAATTTTGTTCTATTGTGACAATTAATTAATGGTTATTCTGAAAGTTAAATAGGCTAAAAGCTATAAAGACTACAAAGACAATAGCCTTTATAGCTTATAGGCTGCTGAACTATTGTTGCCAAATTTAATTTGAATCACAACTTGTATGTCGACCAGACCTGTTAAAGCTCATGAATAAAGACCAAAGAGATAAAAGGGGACATATAATACCACCAGGTGTGAGTGTGATTAGCCTTACAAGCCGTTTCGAAAATCTGCCCCATATGACATCACTAGTGGGCGTGTCCACCTAGATGTGTGCTGGATAGATCAGTCTACCAGCCTACCCAGTGGACTGAAGTAAACGTTGCTCATCTATCCAGCACAGATCTAGGTGGACACGCCCACTAGTGATGTCATAAGGGGCAGATTTTCGAAACCGCTTGAAAGGCTAATCACACTCACACCTGGTGGTATAATATGTCCCCTTTAAGCAAAATAACGAATATGATTATTTTCGTAATATATATAGACTAGTGTATATGAATAATATAGCACAGTGCTGCCGAAAACCTCGGTGTTGCACATTACACAAGCATTGAGTATGTTTGGTGAGGAATGCCCACCGCACCTATAGGCCTACAGGACGTGCATGTCTAGCAGCTCCATGCTCTCCTGTGCAAATGAATGCACACTCTCAGCATTGTGAGCCCAAAGGGCCTCACTAGAACATTCCCAGTGTTCAGTGTGTGAGCATGGGCCTGGCATTCAGATGGCCATCTGGCTGCATTACTTTACATATTCTTTCATCACACAAACTCAGAGTTCTTGTGTTTCACACAGTGCTTCACTGGCCTGTGCTATGTGACAGCTTGAGGTGCGCATAGTTTAGCTTTCATAAGCTAAATTATGAGCCATGTGTATTAATCAACATCCAAAACAATATGTATGAGATGTTAATGAGTGATACAGACAAAAGAGTGCTCCTGTTGTTTAATCTTTTGATTTTGTATTTGTTCTACATGTTATTTATAAGTACACTCAGTGCAGTAGTATGAGCGAGCAGCCCTGGAACGCTTTCGTAGCATCCAGAGATAACTCAAGAGGAGAGGGTTTGTTGATTTCCCCATCATGGCGACCCGCCAGCAGAACACAGTTTCCAAACTCTGTCTGGGACAACAGTCCTCATGAACAGTAGTTTTGTTTGCAGTGCATGAGGTACCACCCCCCCCCCCCCCCCCCCCCCCCCCCCCCCCCCCCCCCGGCACAGGGCAACCTGACCAGGACCCGGACTGCTGGCGCTACCCAGCAGAGCCAGGGACAAAGTGTCACCAGCAGAACCGCCTCTTCACCGAGATCACAGAGATACCAGGGTTCAACTCTTGTAAAAACCACAAGGCTGGACTCCACAGCAATTCTTTTATCCCACGTAGAGCATAGAGGAATGGGTAATGAATGCAGTGCGTCTTGTAACCGGCCCAGATCAGAGGTCTTGTTGTTGACCTTTCTGGTTGTTTTCGCCGAAGACTGGGGGGGAGGGTCCGGGAGTCCACTCAGTCAAACCACATGTCACCATGGCATGTGTGATACGTGACGTCATGTGTTGTATGTCCCAGTCAACTATCCTATCAGAGCAGAGAGGGTCCTAACCGCTTCAATCGTTGGTCACGTTGTCTGAAAACCAACTTCATGGTTTAACAAGTGTTTACAACGGCACTGGGACACTGCTAATCTTTGAAGAGACCATATGTAGCCCGTTGTTGAAACTGTTTTGGATGTGTTGACCAATACTCTGTAGGCTTATCATTTATGTCAGCCTTATAAATATTGATAAACACCCAGATGGTTGTTGTTTTTCTTGACCTGCCGATAAGTAGCACCAGCTAACACACATGAATTTTGTCACTCCAATGCTAGCCTATGCTCACAGGGAAGGGCAGTAGAATTTGGAATCTAAACTTTTGTGCTCATATTTTCAACCGCAAGCAACTCAATACTGAGTAATGACATAAAGTGCTGATATGAAATACAACTACTTCCACATTCACGGGGAGGCGGTGGGAGTCCCGTTTACGATGTTGTTGTCAGATTCTTCTCAGTTTCACTTGTAAGAGCACATCAACGCCTCCGTGCAAATTACCTGGTGACGCATGGTTGAGATTAATTGCTAGGTGGAACTCTACCTGGAAGACAATATTAGTCAGAGTAAAGAGCGTTGCTAGCGCCTCTGTCAATGTTGACTTGAACACCTTCCAGTGGACGGGGAGTCCTGAATGTACTCTCAGGGAACAACTTGTCAGCGTGACAAGAGAGAATAGGGAGCCAAACCCTCCTAAACTTGGTCCTGGAACTAATTTATTAACTACACCAGCACTGATAGCCCTCTGATGTCAGCACAGCACACGGCTGCAGGGTAACCTTCAACTACTGTTGTTCTATAAGCTGGATAAAAAGGTCCAACTAAATGATATGTTTTCATTGATGGCCCGGTACTTACACCAAACACAGTCCTTCCACAAATCAGATCTTGGATCTGCATTATGTGTATGATTTTCTAAAGAAATGCTTAACTATTATTATGTCTATGATTGTCTATTATTTGCTTCTTACTATTTTGCGCCAAATTTCTTGAAAGCTCAAAATAGTTAGTTTTATGTTTTTTTCTTCCCCTGCAAATGACTGACATCTGGAATGAATACAACAAACACGTTTAAGCTAAAGACTGGGTAGTGCTGAGCAACAAAGAGCTATGGGCTTACCCTGTGATCATCGCTCCCTAACAACACGGGGACTTTGTTTACTCTGCACAATGCAACTACCAGGGAAGCACATTTACACACACACACAATCATACACACACACACAAATACACAGAGGCACAGGCACGAACGCAAACCTTACATACACACACACACACACACACACACAAATACACACACACACACACACACACACACGCATACAGTCGAAGCCGTCTGCGTGTCACTAGTGCTGCTATTCCCGTAGCATTGATCAGCCTGGAGGCTTTGGTTCTGGTGGGGGGGGACGGGGGTACGGGGGGGACTCTGTAAACACCCCATTCAGCTGGACTGCGAGGGGGGCAGGACCACCGACCGCCTGGGCTGCTGATTTTACAGAATGAGGGGTCTCCATTCTCTAGCCTGTTGACATGTGACACTCTTACACCGCATGTGTCATCCCTGAGTACCACACACCTACACACAGACCTACACAATGCGTCACCATTCAGCGCCAGCTTTGGTGTGCGAGGTCCAGTATAATTGCATTCGTGACACTGAAATTATGAGCTCTTGACAGACACACCAACCGAGAGACAGACCGACCTGCAGAAAGATGACAGATGAAATGATTGAGCCAGTGATCGATCATGGATTCACATGTTGCCTTTCAGCCAGACGACCACAACAGAATAGGTCATGCATCAAAACAAAGGTTTTTTGAAGTAGGTCTACTGACACCACATGTAGGACAGCTACACCAGAGGCACCGGGTTCACTGTGTGGGCGATGCCCGCAAACTGCTAGATCAGGTCTGGTTTCGTGTGCAGCAAATCCCAGCAGCCTGGTGGGGTGTGCTAAAGAAAACAGATATAACTCTACAACTACTGGTATACGTAACTTCTTTTTTTCCCACCCGCTTGTCCAAAGGCGAGTGGAAATTGTTTATCCTCGAATGACCCTACTGCCGAAGCGAGAACATCCCGTTCCCGAGATATTAATAGCTCCCCCCCTTGCGTCACCAAACGGTGGTAGACCGGCTGACTAGACACGCGATGTTGCCACGAACGGTGCCAACACATTATCTTCCCATGCCAACATAGTTAGGAAGCGGGTATTTATCAATTATCAGCATTTTACTGATGCACGGCGACTGTTGTTTGAAACGATGACGCCCTCTTCTTTTTTTTCTTTTTTTAAAGCGAGCAGCCTATTTGTTGCATGGTCAGATCAGTCTAATCCCAACGTAAACACAACATTGTGAGGTACATTGAAATTCCCACATTATTTACTGAAACACATGCGACGTAGTGTTGGAAAGCTACTAAACGCACTATAAGCAATATATTAAACATGCGCCCTCCCCAAACCCTGACTTCAACTGTTAAACCAAACTGGAACTGCGGTGGGTTTTTTTAGTCCGTTTGCATAGTTCCAGAGAAAGAGAGGGGGGGAGAGAGAGAGGGGGGGGGGAGAGAGAGAGAGAGAGAGAGAGAGAGAGAGAGAGAGAGAGAGAGAGAGAGAGAGAGAGAGAGAGAGAGAGAGAGAGAGAGAGAGAGAGAGAGAGAGAGAGAGAGAGAGAGAGAGAGAGAGAGAGAGAGAGAGAGAGAGAGAGAGAGAGAGGAGAGAGAGAGAGAGAGAGAGAGAGAGAGAGAGAGAGAGAGAGAGAGAGAGAGAGAGAGAGAGAGAGAGAGAGAGAGAGAGAGAGAGAGAGAGAGAGAGAGAGAGAGAGAGAGAGCACATTGCTGTTGCTATGTGCTGCTGTGTACACCGGGAGATTCCTCTCTGGAACGGTCGGACGGGTTGAGCTCGAGGACACCGTGCCTGTGAAGTATATAGGTCAGCAAAAGCTCGTCGTCTTACGTCTCTGCGCCAAGTATACATAAGCAGTGCATATCTTTACTCTTTGCTTGGATAGGTAATTCTGCCCAACTGACATATACAGTATACATATATATATACATATATATATATATATATCCCGGATTTACTCATATAATAAAGAAATGCGAAATGCCAGATGCAACACGTGAAGTGCATTCTTGAAATTAAACTTCTGAAGGTATTTACTTTAGTCTGTTCGTGTTTCTGAGTGAGTGTGTGTGCGCGCGCGCGTGTGTGTGTGTGTGTGTGTGTGTGTGTGTGTGTGTGTGTGTGTGTGTGTGTGTGTGTGTGTGTGTGTGTGTGTGTGTGTGTGTGTGTGTGTGTGTGTGTGACTGTGTGTGTGTAAGAATGTATATGTGTGTGTGCGAGGGCGTTTATTTCCTGTCTTTTGATGCAACATTTCGTGTGGTAGACCTATTGCAAAAAAAGGATTGCATGGAACATATAAACGCCTACAGGAAATGGTTTATTATTGCTATCTAGTTAAGAGAGGCAACGCCCCTTTTGAATGTTTAGTACTTAGTTACGCACTACGTTTCACGTCATTGTTCAACGTCACCCGTGACCCTACTGCTCAAGCACCACATCCCCATTCCCCAGAGTTACAGACGCTGGTGCTGCTGAGTGTAGCGTGGTCAGAATCAGCGATTCAGCAGGGCGGATACTATTTGACTGGTAGTAATAGATATGAACCAACTGATATAATATCTATGAATAGCTTACCCTCCTTAGCGCCTCATATTTCTATCTGCACGACATAGGCCTACTATTAGTGGATTAAAAGGTATAACCCAATTACAGCAACAAAGTATCTCCTTCGTCCATACTGTCAGCAATATATCAAGTCATAGATTTAGTGTTTCTTTCATGTCTGGACGAAGATCAATACTCTGAATCAAACTAGAAGCCGAGTGAATCTACAGCCTTCCTCTATTTACACCAAACAACCTGTTCCTTCAGCCGTAACAGTTTATTTAAATTATATACACAGACGTGACTGTCATTTAGAGAAAGATTTTGTTCATAATTTGGATTATTAACCATACTTAACTAACCAATAAACATGAGCGCCAATGCTACCAAACATGTGTGTTGTGGATAGTTTGCGCCTCCTCTTGGAAATAAACAGTGTATATTGACGTTATGAAGCAGTCATATATGTTTATAGTTCATTATACAACAAGCTTCGGACAGAAAACAGCTTGTGGAAAGTATGAACTTGTGTGTGGTACTCAATAATGTGTTAAGCAGCCACACTGCTGGGTCCAACGTCCATCAGACCACTGTACAATAAACAGTCACGTTTAGCAGAGACCAATCCAAACATAGCATTAATCATTGATCATTAATACAATTAATAATTTAATCAATCCGTTTCTATATTCCAAATATCCATCAAAATAGAAATAACACACAACATACACGTCTCGTATTCATGTCAATATATGGGACGCATGGGGGGATGGAATCTAAAACCTTTCACACGGGATTCAACCAACCTAGCCACCACAATCCTTCCCCCTTAAGTATGGAAATAAATATCAACAGCAGAAATAATTTAATAAACCGAAAACCACAACAGAGCAGTTATGTTATTTTGGTCCTCTAGGCCTTGTGTTTGCTGAAGCGTAAAGCAGCCATACATCCTGAGCACAGAGTGTGTGTGTGTGTGTGTGTGTGTGTGTGTGTGTGTGTGTGTGTGTGTATGTGTACGTGTGTGTGTGCGTGCATGCGTGCGTGTGTGTGCATGCGTGTGTGTTTGGGTGGGTGCGTTTTTGTGTGTGCGTTTATTAAACGGTAAATAAATACATTTATTATAAATAAATACATTTATTATATCCCAATCAGGATCCCATTAGTTTTGATAAGAAAATAAATAGGCAAACAGGGCACCTAAACCTGACTTACACATCCTCTTTTGTTCATGATTTAGGATTTCACATCCCCTTTTTGTTCATAATTTAGATCATAACCAACTAACTGTGTGTGTGCGTGTGCTTTTTGTGTGTGTGTGTGTGTGTGTGTGCGCGTTTATGAAATGACTAATAAATACATTATTAACCCTTATTAATAGCTGTCTGTATATCCCATTTGTTTGGCTTGGTTTACCAGACTTTCAAGAAGTAGATTCATGATTTTCAATTATAAATAAACTGTTCCAATGTTTCCAAAGTGTTTAGAGGCTAAATTATTTCTCCCTTTGAAACACTCTCTTGCACTGTGATGAGAAAATAAATGGGCATACAGGGCTCCTAAACCTGGCTCACACATCCTCTTGGAAATGTGTGCTTAGCTGAGAGAGAGAGAGAGAGAGAGAGAGAGAGAGAGAGAGAGAGAGAGAGAGAGAGAGAGAGAGAGAGAGAGAGAGAGAGAGAGAGAGAGAGAGGGAAAGAGAGAGAGAGAGAGAGAGAGAGAGAGAGAGAGAGAGAGAAAGAGAGAGAGAAAGAGAGAGAGAGAGAGAGAGAGAGAGAGAGAGAGAGAGAGAGAGAGAGAGACCGATAGACAGAGAGAGGTAGACAGAGAGAGATAGAAAGAGAGAGAGGGACTAGATACATTCACTGACCCTGACCTGACACAGCAAATCTTTTTTCTTTTTCTCACCAATAGGAGAAGTGCGAGAGAGTTGGGCAAAGCGCATTGTGAAATGAGTGTTCTGCTCAGGATGGGTGGCTCGTGTGACTTCCTGCAGGTTGTGAGGGCTGTTGTTTTACAGACGCACAAGGCAACACACGGATTCCCTCTTGAGCTTCTGAACGGTCCCAGGTCACCGCAGCTGATCTCTCTCCTTCTAGCAGTGGAGCGTAGGGAAAAGACCTGTACTGCAGACATGTAGCTGGCAGTCTCTCTTAGCAGTGGAGCGTAGAGGGTAAAGACCTGTACTGCAGACATGTAGCTGGCAGTCTCTCTTAGCAGTGGAGCGTATAGAGACCTGTACTGCTGCCCTCTGCAGACATGAAGCTGCGTGCCAAGAGACACATTCATCAAATGCCTCTCTCCCACGGGCAAGGTTTCCAGGAGCACTGCTTCCCTGATGTCCGGCCAGCCAAGCCTAGCGCAGAGAGCAACAGTGTTTTGAGTGTGTGTGTGTGTGTGTGTGTGTGTGTATGCGTGTGTGTGGGTGTGCGCGCATGTGCAAGTGTGTGTGTGTATGTGTGTGTGTGTGTGTGTGTGTGTGTGTGTGTGTGTGTGTGTGTGTGTGTGTGTGTGCGTGCGTGTTTGCGTTTGTGTGTGTGCATGTGTGTGCGTTTCTGTGTACGTGCGTGTGTGCGGGCGTGCTCAGGGCATTCAAGGGAACACCTATCCCTCTCCTCAAACTCACTCTTGTATGAAGGCCTCTGGCTTCACGTCTGTCTGACTACGACACTTGTGACGCAGGACAATTTGCAGAACAAATCCGAAAGTAAAGTGATATCTGATCTTATTGCATGTATTCAAGGTTCTCGTGTTGACTGTGCGTGCGCCTCAGCGCCTGAGCTCCACCCGGGAGATGAGATCAACCTCCCGGGAGCCTGCTGCGCCCTTACATCGGAGTAGACAAAAAGAAACAGCCCTTCTCCTCTCATGACTTATCCTCAGAAACAGCCCCTCTACTCTCATGACTGATCCTCAGAAACAGCCCCTCTACTCTCATGACTGATCCCTAGAAACAGTCCTTTTTCCTGGTGAAGGTACCCTCGTTCAGCACAGTTGAAGGACGCTAACATTGCTTTGACAAGTTCCTCCCTGGTAAGAGAGGAGACACTACAGAGTTCACAGCTCTGACGAGAGGCCGTATTCATTATAGTTTTTGGATAAGAATCTTTACTGGGTTCCGAGATTAGTTCAACTCTTTCAGGAACTGGATTAACTTGATTGAAATGACGGGGGTAATGAATGATTGAATAGAAGACTAATAAAGCGGTTAAATGTGATGAGTATTTCCGTGAGTCACGCCCATTCAGCCCTGTCCCTGGTGAGGATACTAGTGGGAGTTAAGTCTTAAAAACACTGGAGTCTACTCTCAGGTGTGATAGTGACTCGGTAGTGTTAATCCCACAGCACTCAGGAGCACTCCTGTTTATAAGAAAAAGAGGGTCACGCACACGCCATCTGCACGTTTGTGAGTGTGTGTTTGTGTGAGTGTGTGTGTGTGTGTGTGTGTGTGTGTGTGTGTGTTTGTCTAACCGTCATTTATTTTTAAGCACCGTTCCTGAAACAAATATTTTGCAATCAAAGTTGCAACATGTAATGCGTTTCATAATTGTCATATATATTTTTTTTTTATTCACTGGAACTGGGAGATTGGAGAGATTGGATTGGTTGGACAATTTTGTAGCCTACTCACATAAACAAAACATGCGGTATTATTGTTTAGTTTAGTTTATATATAATTTTTTTAGAAATTACTTGAAGTGGGTACCGGCAACAGATGTAGGTCTACACTGTATCCACTTGGGAGCAGTATTTTACCAATTATATGAGAATAATTAGCTTTCCTCTTTCATTATGAGATTTATTCATTTCATAGAGGTTAGTTTATTCATAGTGACGCAATGTTTTCTGAAGTATCATTTATTGCAAACTACAGAGAAACTCATATACACTCCCTTGGGAGCATTAGCATAGATAAAGATGAAATGTAAAAATTTCAATTTTATTTCTGTCTTGCGTTCCTATATATATATATATATATATATATATATATATATATATATATATATATATATATATATATATATTTCAATAAACATGCTTAGGGTTGCTAATAGACATTGATGAGCAGAATCGATTCCAAGACAAAATACATATGGCTAGAAGGAAATTGGTTGGGATATATATATTAACGAAGTCTGCATTGGCCATCGGTTGGTTTTTATATTATTCAAATGAATAGACTACGTACATATTGGTAGAAAATAAATAGCATTCAGACAAGGGATCCCCATTTCCCCATTTTATGTAATAATGTTTTTATGTCCAGCAGGGGGAGCCATTTTGTGCAGCCTGAACGAAAGTTGGGTCTCATATGGGACAAAATTGTGTTATTAGCTAGTGGTGGTAGGCCTACCTCCACTAGCTACATTTTGTGCAGCCTGAACGAAAGTTGGGTCTCATATGGGACAAAATTGTGTTATTAGCTAGTGGTGGTAGGCCTACCTCTTTCTGATAGAAAAAAAAAACTAAAAACGAAATAGTCACTGCATGGTTGTGCATTCTATAATTGACGCCTATGATGCTGTGTTTTATTTTAATCAGTTGTATACATTGTTTATCTTAGTTACAAATTTTGTTGTCATTTTATATATTTTAATATAATATCACATTTTTTAAATAAGGCCCATTAATATATCACGTGGCATTAGTTTCCAGCTGTAATTCACCATTCTTTTTCAAGCATTATATAACTGTGTTTTACCATTATGTCCTAAAGATTATGCATGCCAAAAACTCAAGACTAATATTTAAATATTAAATAATCATCAGTACTGATGATTCCTTCATCATGTGGTCAATGTCGTCAATCATGACTACATTCAGATTAAAATAACATCAGGGCAGCTAAATAAATCTATTTTCAATAAGGCCATTAGGAAAACAAAACCCCTTTGCCCCTCTACTGACTCTAGACCCAGAACTGAGTCCACTGAATGCTTGAGCCCTGGTCCTACTGTACTCTCCAGAACACAGATAATCTCTGAGGTTTCCGGTTCTCTCCTCCAGACATCGGCTCATCAGACCAAGCCTTCACCGGGTGGGCCAGGCCACCTGAGGGGCCAACCAGGAGATGGTGGTTGTGGTTGTGGTGTTGGTGGTGGTGGTGGTGGTGGTGGGGGGGGGGGGGGGGGGGAGGAGGGGGTTGGTGTGCCAAAGTAGATTTACCTTCAATAACCATTTATTAAATCTGCATCCATTAGATGCCTAGGCTTCCAAGAGCTGGCTGTGCTAAGCCCCGATTACGGACGGCCGGGCAGAGAAGAGGGATTCATGTGTCAAGTGTTATCAAGTGATTTTAGATCCCTGACTGGGATCTCTGGCCTCATCAGTCGCCGTAAAGCTGCGCAGAGGAGAGAGGAGAGGATTCACCCCACCAGGCACAAACTTTGCTCACTTTTCTGACTGGAGCTGTGGAAGCAGCTGGGGAGTCTCTCTCTCTCTCTCTTTCTGTCTGTCTGTCTGTCTGTCTGTCTGTCTGTCTCTCTCTCTCTCTCTCTCTCTCTCTCTCTCTCTCTCTCTCTCTCTCTCTCTCTCTCTCTCTCTCTCTCTCTCTCTCTCTCTCAAACAACAGGGGGTGCACCCAGAGCTGTGCTTCTGACCGAGATCATCCTTGCTGTACCTCACACCTGACCAGCGCAGCTGTGCCAGGCTCCTGTGGCCGGTCCGTGATGTCTGTGTGAGACACCACCGCTACCGCTACGCCACGGCATGGACCCCACCAAGAGGCCATCGCTCAAGCGCACCACATCTGGCTCGCAGAAGGTAAGCCCTGAGTCACAGTTAACGCCCAAGCCAATCTGCTCAATTTAACGGTACTTTTACAGTGCCTTTACCTTTTCCTTGACCTCTACAGAACCTTTACCCTAACCTGTATCTTTACCTTTACACCTAATTGTTGCTCATACCTGCCAACAGAAGTTTGAACTTTTTACAAATGCCATGGTAAACGCATTGTATAGGAAGGGAGAAACTCTGCAAGAAACCTTATGAATGATACTTACTACATGCATTAACTAGGTAAACTGAAACATCCTCAGCTATTCATAGTATGTCCCTCTTATCTTATGAATTTCAAAACCTGTACTTTAGCAGAACTCATGTGCATGCTAGAACTTGGACTTCGGGATACATATAACTATGATAACTATATTACTCTAAGGTCCTAACCAGACATTCTGAAGATTCCTATGGAGGCGTATGTTAGCAGGCCTACTAGGTCACCAAACCAGAGTGTGTTCATCTCATGTAAGGAAGATACAGCCAAAGCAGCGGCTGCTAACCCGGAGCTAGCTGTCCCCACGCTGCCATGTCTGTCGAGAGCACCTCTCAATCCTGTGGAGAGAGACAGTATGGGGAGAGGAGGGTGTGTAGGGGGTTTGACTCCCAGCGCAAAGGCACTGGGTTCGATCCCCACTGCCCCCAGACCCTACCTGTGGGTACTCATTCGTGACCTGCTCCTCAGTAAAATGTATCAGAGTGGGAATTCTTTACATGTATCAGAATGGGAATTCTTTACATCTTTCTGAATGGGGTTTCTTTACATTTATCTGAATGGGAATTCTTTACATGTAGGGGAATGGGAACTCTTAACATGTATCGGAATGGGAATTCTTTACATGCATCGGAATGGGAACTCTAAACTACTGGTAGTTGATTATTGACATGTATTTGAGTGGGAACTCTTGTGTTCATTATTTACATGCATCAAAATAGGAACTCTTTATGTAATCATTATTTACGTGTATTGAAATTCTATGTCATTCTCTTTGAGGATAAAAGTTTCTGCTAACTTTTCCAAACTCTCTGTCGGAACCCGTGAGTGGGTCAGGGCAGGACCAAGTGGGTGGTGGGACGCCACAAACCACAGTTTGAACATCTTCTTTCTTCTTCTAAAATATACAGTCTTCTGATTATTATTATTATGTTTTGAAGACAAGGGGATGGAAGAATTGAAGAGGTAAAAGATATTTGTTAGGTCACAGGTGGGTCCCAGCATGAAGCCCTTTGGGAACCCCCTGTGATGAATGACTGAATAGCAGGCAGTGTGCCAGCAGGCACCCTGCCAGGAAGTGTCAGAAGAGGAGCTCCCGGTACCACTGGTTCCACTCCAGCCTGTAATCCCCCGTAATGGTCAATATGGGAAACCCGTGTACGCTGGGTCGGATTAAACAAGGCGTTGTATTCTCTCTAATGTCTGCTTTCATGTGATTAACACATTTCACTGTCACTCTGTGGTTGACAGCCAGGAAGACTTGTGTTCTGAAATGTCCTGTACTGTCCCTGTCTCCTAGAGACGGCCATCTGTGTCCATTCATCTGCTCCGTGGTAGAAGGGGTTAGTGGGGGTAAGTGGGGGTTAGTTGGGGTAAGTGGGGGCTAGTGGCTGAAATGGAAATCTGAAGAGCTGCTGATGTGTACACAGATTCCCAATAATATAGGCCAGAAATAGCTTTTCATACAGGAGAACAGGGCAGACGGGAGTTCATTATCCATTGCATTTCCCCTTTTGCTAGTCGGACACTTTGGATGAATTTTGTGTCACTGAAAGTAAGATAAAGAATGCAGACATAATAATTGTAAATATATAAACCAAATGCTAGCATTAAAATATTAAAATAAAAGTTAAAGTTAAAATAAAAAAGTGTTGCTATTACGTTTAATGTATTTTGAAGACAAAAAAACACGCTTGCAGATGTATTTCCCTACCAGTGATGTGTCCATACACACTGTTTGATCACAGCCTGGCGAGCAGAGCAATTGTCCTCCTAACACGATAAAGGACGCACTCCTCCATCCAGCTCTTCGTTGTCACTTCCACTCGTCGGTGTAGGTTGACGAGGCTTTGATCTGCTAACAGTCTTGATGTATCTCAGTCTAGCTTCTCAAGCTAACTCCTGGTTTGCCTATTTTAAGTTGAATAACTCTATAGTAATAATCTAGATCAAGATATATATTTTTAGAACTTGAATGAAGTATTTTTGTGCGGTTATAATCTGTTTACTTCTGTCAAAGTCATTATGTACCACTCAGTGTTCAACTGACTGTTCTCACTTATTGGTAAGTGGAAAAAGAATCACAGAATAAGAATATATGAATACTCATTCCGGTTTTATTTGAAATACCCAACTGAGCAATGGGAACTAGGCCCACAGTTAGGCCCGAAAGTATTGTCGCACTTTTTAATACCTCTCTAGTTTAGAATAACCAACAAAGCAATTACTCAAGAATTATTTTATTAAAACTGATTTCTTACCGATAAAAAAGGGGATTATTATTTGGGAGATTATTATCTGGCTTTCACGCCAGCAAATGAACAAGAATCGATCAGTATAATGAGACGGTGGCCTCCAGCTGTGAGCTTTAAGTGTAGTTCTACTTGTTCTGAGCGTGGCTGTGTTTCTATTAAAAAAACAACAACCTCGAGGTCCGACGCATCTGGAGAGAAACCGGCGCTCTAAACCATGTCTCATGACTCCTCCGTCTCCCAGCCCTAATGCGGGACATGTTGTGCTGCCCATGTGATCGCCAACTGGATTTCCAAACCAAGGAAGACAATGGCCGCCTTTTAGAAACTCCTTAAAGTAGTAGGACTAAAGTCAGTTTGCAGGATTAATGTACATTTCCCCCCCCCCAAACTCTAGATCACTTTTTTTAATCCAAATCATTTCTATTGCAGTGAGAATATGTTGAAGATTACGCAGCCCGCACTGGAATTGACCATGAGTTTAAAAGTTTCACAAACGGCGACAACTATTCTTCCTGTCACAATGCGTTAAATCCTAACCCATTCACCACCAAAGCCAAGCAATTAGTAGCTTTTATCTTCACCCCTTAGTGACATTACATTCCACACAGGTCCCCCCCCCTCACTCTTCCCCAAATCGTTTTATATATGTAGAGAATCACTCCTGCAATATTCACCAAGAGTTACACATTCGTTTTTTTCGAAACAAAAGCACTCTAACATGCACATTACCACCAACACGTTGGTCCTAGAAAAAAAATCAAAAGTACATTGGACAAGCAGATCCTCAACGCAAAATCGACAAGTCTCAACAGTTAGATCAACAGTTTCTCTAGCATTCCATAAAATAGTGGTTTTTCTCTATCCATAGTGAATCCAATGTGAGTCACCCTCACATTGCTATGGTAACAAGCTATACTCAAGACCCAATGCCCAGGGACAAGCCATGTGATTTAGTTTTCACACAAGGAAGGCTTTTATGTGGAGGAATGTCAGATAGTAACCATGTGCATTAAACACAGAGGGACAATTTAATGAAAAAGCACCGTAATAAGGCTACGTACAGGGATAATTAAGATAATTTAATTTATCGTGGGGGATGTGCTGCAGTTGTTCGATCATTTAGGCCGACTAAGTTCATGTGAAGGCCTATAGGTCCACTATGTAGTAGCCTACAATTATTATAACTGAAAGATTTCCTTTTGATTTACGTCAAACTGCTGTGGAAACAGTACAAATGTGGTTAATTGGTTGTAAGCTTGCATCAAATCCTGTTAAACTGTGCTGCTGCTCTAGGCTGCTTCTCCCGGGGCTTGGAAAGGGCTCAAAGGCCACCAGAGGCCTAACGGGGCAGCTGATTGCTTACTGGATTTGTGTTTTAATTGCTGTGCATAATGAGTTTAAGAAAGCTGAAGTAACGGCATCACATTGGCCAAGCCGTGCTGGAAACTTTCTTTTGTTTAATTTGGATATAATTAGATCCACGTGCGTTGTTCCAATCAAGAGTTGGGAACGGCGGGGGCGTCCAGCCCCCTCTCCCACTCTCTCCCCCTCTCTCCCACTCTCTCCCCCTCTCTCCCACTCTCTCCCCATTCTCCCACTCTCTCCCCCTCTCTCCCACTCTCTCCCCATTCTCCCACTCTCTCCCCCTATCTCCCACTCTCTCCCCATTCTCCCACTCTCTCCCCCTATCTCCCACTCTCCGTCCCTCTGCGATCAAATCTCAGTTTATCCCATTCTGAGGCTTCTTCCCTCCAACCCCTAAAGTAGGACTGACAGAAGTCATACAGTGATTGTGGATGATCATATATAACGTAACAGGACTAACAACTGTTATCTGTGATCTCTATTTCTCTCTGTCTTTGGCTCATCCCATTCTATCTTCGGTAAATGATTCTTGGTTCCTTTAATTGAAATGCCCCAAGTGACTGCATTCTAACTCATATGAATGGGGCTATAGATAAGTTAACAGTTGCATACAACGTTCCATTTCATTTTATATGCCCTGACCATTGGCCTACATTCTGAAAAGTGTGTTTGGATAAGATGAGCCAAACCAATACTACATTGAATGGTTATCTAGACATCTGCAAGTTTCTTCCACCAAAATCAGCCTGCCCAGAAACAGAGATTAACTGCAATTAGTATCGTCTGACCTTAGACCCCAACTGGAGAAGCGTTTTGTGTTACCAAGACGACCGTCCAAAAGAATGCCAGACACCAATTCTCTCAATTATGCAAATAGGAGTTGAAATCAAAGTATTCGTAGTGGGTGGACATGTCCTAAATTTTAAGTTGGGCCGCTTCTCTAGACTGGTTTTATTGCGTTAATTTTGGTGTGGCTGTCGTGTAATGTTGGACTGGATCTTCACCTCTGTCTCTGGAGCGTGGGTCCTGTCCAGGGCTGCGACCATTCCCTGGGTGTGTAGAGAACACACACGAAACAAATTGGGAGCTTAGAGTACGCGTATCAAAGTCGATTTATTGTGCCTTGTTCAAGTGAAGGATGAAAATACCCAGTGGGCAAAGAGAAGGAGGTCATGGGACTCTGGGAGGATTACCTTGAACTGGAGTCATGAGACTGCTCACATGATCACCACAATAAGCAGCCTTCATAAAGTGGTGAAGTTTCATGTGTGGTGAGCTTCGTGGAGTCTTGCTAACTGGCCCATTGGGCGCAGCGCTCACAGGAGCGGGAGAGCTGCAGCCGGTCTCCGTCTCTGCGTCTGTCTCTGCCATCGGGAGCTTGAGGAACAAGAGGAACATTTCAGAGGGTAGAGCTCTCCACAGGTCGTCCGCTGGGCTTATCCTTCGACTATGCTTGTCAGATCGGATTGGAAGATCGTATGTAAGTGGACCTATGTGATGGGTTGCTCTTAAAAAGTGATTTAGTTACAGATGGACTGCATTTTAGGATTAGTGCTGTTTACAGTGGATGGATCACTGGGATGGTATCAGGCATTAGTCTGTAGATCCATGTGTGCCTGTTCAGGACAATCCAGTAAGAAAAGTTTAGTGTTAGCGGGAGAAATCTTCCTCAGCCAAGTTATTTTCGATGTTGTTGGTTTTATTATGATGTTGGTATTATTATAATGTAGGTACTTTATCTCTTCACAGTTTTCAACATGTATTTAATAATCCAGCATAAAAATTTATCTTTTTTTTTTTTTTCTGTTTAACCTTTTTTTTTGGGTTGAACCAGTTTTTTCTTTTCAATACTTCCTAACACATTCATTGGCTTTTAGAATAATTATTTTGAGCTGATCTCAGGAAAATTAATTTAAACTGGCTTGAACTCCACACGCTTTTCATTCTTGTGAAACTTAATTACATGATTTAGTCTGCAGCCTTTATGGGAAGGAAAGTCTTATTTAAATGTTTAGCTGTTTAAGATGTTAATTATATGTTTCTTAACCAATATCCACTTATAGTTATTTAAAGTCACACGTTCACAAATGATTAATTTGCTATATATACACTTTTTTTTTCAGGCTCAAAAGGCGTGGATAGAGAGGATCTTCCAGAAGCGAGAATGCAGCACCATTTTACCCACCAAGGATCCCACCAGGTAGAATACTATTCTCACATTCTCTTTATTATCTTTATCTAGATTCAAGTAGGTTGAAGGTTAATTAATATACAGGCAAGAACAAACAGAAACAGGACTGTTATTTTTACTTTTACTTTGATTATTGCAAATTAATTTAATCATTCTTCATTTTCTCTTTACATTTATTAAATTCAAATCCTAAAGTAATACCCTAACTTCAAGCACCAACTTAAAATAGCACGTTTGAATAAGAACACAGCTCTATCTATTTGTCTGTGCCTAAAGGGATATTTTAACTGCAAATTGATTACAATTTTTAGTATGTATGTGCTTGGGGGGGATCCCTTACATTAGAGCTTTGTTTGTACAGAAAATTAGGAAAAATATATATTTTTTATAATTAAAAGTGAGCCTCCATGCCTAATCATAAATAGGCCTTTGTATGGTATGTGTGTGTGTGTGTGTGTGTGTGTGTGTGTGTGTGTGTGTGTGTGTGTGTGTGTGTGTGTGTGTGTGTGTGTGTGTGTGTGTGTGTGTGTGTGTGTGGGGGGGGGGGGGGGGGGGGGGGGGGGTGTCACGCCTGAGGCCTGAGTCTGGCCTCTCCTTTGATCTGTGTTAATTGCTTCTTACTGCTCTGATGCGACCCCAACTGACATGGCCCCGGTGGTTCTCTGTCCTGGAACCACAAATTTCCCCCCAAATTTTCAACAAATTTTCCACCAATCATCCTATTCAACAGTGTGATTGGTGGAAAATGAGTTTCACGGTTCCAGAACCACAGCTTACACCCTAAGCTAGTCTGTTGCCCCCAAATCCAAGATGGTCTCCAAAATGGCCTCCAAAATGGCCTCCGAGACGGCCTCCAAGATGGCCCCTCGTTCTAAAAGCGGCCATGTTTCCTTCTTTTCCGTTTGCCCTTCAGGTGTGCCTGCGGCCAGCTGGTGGCGGCGCACGTGTCCCCCGGGGCAGTGAACAGCAAGCCGGCCGAAGACAACCAGCTGGTGCACCTGGACGTCCCCCAGGAGAAGTGGTCCGTGGCCAAACACACCCGGACCTACCCCACCGACGCATACGGCACCACAGAGTTCCAGGGCGGCGGCTTCGTCAACAAGGCCATGGTGAGTTTCATGGGGGAACCCCCCCCCCAGTGTTGCCAGATTAAGCCAGATTTCTCTGGCCCAATCTGGCAACACTGCCCCCACCCCCACTAACCCCAGCACAGATTGAACCAGGACGACATCTGAGCTCGATCTAACACACGTCCCCGTTTTGTCCCTGTTCAGTACATCCGTGTGGCCTACGACACCAAGCCGGACAACCTGTTGCACCTGATGGTGAAGGACTGGGCCCTGGAGCTGCCCACCCTCCTCATCTCCGTGCACGGCGGCCTGCAGAACTTCGACCTGCAGCCCAAACTCAAGCAGGTGTTCGGTAAAGGCTTGATCAAGGCGGCGGTCACCACCGGCGCCTGGATCTTCACGGGTGGAGTCAACACCGGTACGAACCCGACCCGTCCCTTAAGCCCCCTCACACCGCACGCCCCTTGATGCTCCCTAATGCTCACTTAACAAATGACTATTCCCAATCTTATTAGAAGATTAATCGTTGTTTCTAAATTTGCATTGCGTAACGCACACTCTGCAATGTCGAAAAGAGGATTTGACCGGGCCCCATTGTCACAGGGCTTATGTGGGGTTGTAATTAGAGCAGCTTCATCAGTGTACGTGGAGCCCTGCTGGTGGCTCAGGCCCCTGGTTGCTTGGGCCCTGGTTGCTCTGGCCCCTAGCTGCTCTGGCCTCTGGTTGCTCAGGCCTCTGGTTGTGTCTGTTTGTAATGCAGGAGTGATTCGCCACGTGGGAGACGCCTTGAAGGACCACTCCTCCAAGTCCCGGGGAAAGGTGTGTGCTATAGGAATCGCTCCCTGGGGCATCCTGGAGAACAAAGAGGACCTCATTGGAAAAGATGTAAGCACCCGTGCTACACGCTGATTACCATAACGTTCATTCAGAATGCATTGCCTTGCATCTTTACTGCATTTGCATTGGTTAGCATTAATTAGCATTCGGTCACAAGTTCAACTCCGGTGTGTTGGTTTCTTCTGCCAGGTAACCAGACCGTACCAGACGATGGCTAACCCACTGAGCAAGCTGGCGGTGCTGAACAACAGCCACTCCCACTTCATCTTGACCGACAACGGCACCTGCGGGAAGTACGGGTCAGAGGTCAAGCTTCGGCGGCAGCTCGAGAAGCACATCTCCCTGCAGAAGATCAACACTCGTAAGTGGACAGATGCCCAGGACCGGCAACACTCCTCGATTACCGTCTTCATGATGATCGGACAGATATGTTTTTGGTTCGGGGCTCTCTTGCTCTCTCTCTCTCCCTCTCTCAAACACACACACACACACACACACACACACACACACACACACACACACACACACACACACACACACACACACACACACACACACACACACACACACACACACACAGACTGTGTAGATTTGGATGGAGATCTGGATGGCCTCTGTGACCTTTGAGTTTCCCTTTGTCATCCTATGCCTGGGGCATCCAATAAGGCAGGGACAGCAAAGGGACGCTCAGCTGTCACCCCTGACCCCACTCCCTCGGGCCTCCATGGCTCCTCCGCCCCCCACGGGAGTATCACTGCCCGGTGCCCACCATGTCTTGTGTCAGTCTGGAAGACGATGGCTTGTTATCGTGGCAGGATGGATGGATGTCTTTGTCGATGGATGGGTGGATGGATGGATGTCTTTGTCGATGGATGGGTGGATGGATGGATGGATGTTTGGATGGATGGGTGGATGGATAGATGGATGTTTGGATGTATGGAGGGATGGATGGTAGATCGACGGGTGTATGCGGGGGAGACGTGAGATAGACGGGCATGTGAATGATGACTGATACAGTTTCTTCTGGACCGGAGCAGGCCTGGGCCAGGGCGTCCCCGTGGTGTGTCTGATCGTGGAAGGAGGGCCCAACGTCATCTCCATCGCCCTGGAGAGCCTGAGAGACGACCCCCCCATCCCCGTGGTGGTGTGCGACGGCAGTGGACGGGCTTCTGACATCATCTCCTTTGCGCACAAACACTCAGAGGATGAAGGGTGAGGAAGTCCAGAGACCGTTCACATGTTGTGAGTCATCCTCCATGTCTTCTGGACTGTGGCATCTAACCGGGAAACCTGTGTCCCTCTCAGAATGGTCAGCGATGATGTCAGAGACCAACTGCTGGTAACCATCCAGAAAACCTTCAACTACAGCAAGAGTCAGTCCCAGCAGATCCTGCTGATGGTCATGGAGTGTATGAAGAAGAGGGAGCTGGTGAGTAAAGGGATAAGTAAAGAAGCTATCTAGTCAAGTACTTCATCCGATATGTTCCTGTTATGTGTGTCATTAAAGATCAATAAATGTTGTGAAACCATTGTCCCCATTGTCATTCATTCTATTCACTTCATCTGTCTCGTGTCCACCAAGCGTCCGAAATAATAAAGCATATCCCACATTCCATTTCCTTATATCATTCATGTGCAGTCGGTCATCCCTCAGTCAAACTGCACTATAAAGAGACTCACTCTATGGATCATCAGCTGTAATATGGTATCTGAAAGGCTCTCATTCGCCCTGTGAAAATCCTTGAACTTACAAACCGTTTTAAATACCCGGCTCTCTGAGAGGGCATGCGGGTAAAAGTGTCACCACATTTGTCCGATTACCCATGACCCCTGGAGCGATTCCTCAAAGTGCTGGGGGCCAGACACCGCCAACGTATACACACTGCAGCGGTGGCTCTACTACTTTGCACATACAAAGCAGCTTCCTCTTACGCTAAGTGTCGTGATTAGTAGTTTGTAATGCCTGAGACCAACTGCCCTCTAATCTGCCGACGCCATACATCGCTGGAGGAGAGATAAGCGGCCGCAGCCACCTGCTAAGCAGAGCGGTGGCCTGGCTCCTGCAGCCTCCAACGGTCTCTGTGTGTCCCACACGCTGGAGGACAGAGAGGATACTGGCTCTCTAATCCTCGTCCAAGAGGTTCTTGCTACTCCTCATACTTATGCTCCCCGCTAAGCCAACTAAGTCCCCAGAACGCAAGCCTTTAAACAAAAAGGCTTGAAAGTGTCTGTGTCCTCTATCCCCAGTGTATTACACAGACAAATGCTCTGATACTCCCCGGCAGATAAACAACTTTGCCTCTTTTAGTTTTTAATCGTATTTTTGTAAGAGGCCTATTGTTGCTGAAAGCCTTTTTGGTAACATTTAGGGTCACTAACGGTAGACAGAGGGCCAGACAGGGTTTGGAGGGAGGCTTTTACTTCTAATAGTTGTTTATGAGGCTGTTTATATTGCATATTGTTGATTCAAAGCACCATGACTTACTTACAGGTGGTGCAGTGTCACAGTCTGCGCCCAGATATAATCCCTTCATCCTAAGTGCACATCAAGCCAAAAGCTGGCCCAGACGAGTCAAAGCACAGAATAAAAAGTCCTCTGCGGTGATTCGCAAACAATTTGATGCATTTAACTGAATTACTAGCTTACATTTACACAAGCTTCCCTATACCAGGGTACAGAGAGCAGACCCCGGAGTCTGAAACAGGCTTTCAGTGTTCATCCGCTGTGTGCTAATGCATAGGCCGCTCATTATTAACGCATCCCAAGACCTCTGCTCCCAAACCTTTGGCACTCGGCCACAGATTCATGCCCACCTAATCCTATTTGCCACAATTGCACATGTGATGGGCGCTTGGTTTTAAGTCTGCTGGATACGGTGGTCAAGTCCGTTACAATGGCGTGCTATTATGAGCCTTTCTCCAATATCAAACCAGAAGTTATGAGTCCATGTTCCTCTATCCTCTCACTTGGCCAACTCCTGCATCAGCGTTTAGCGTCTGGAAGGGTTCACTTGTCATCCCACATATTGTTGATATCCTATTCCTTTTCCAACTCTGTTTTCTTCCTTCTGTTAGCCATCAGTACATGTTTCCTTGTGAGTGCATGTCAAACCTTCTGTTCTTCCGTAAAACATGTAGATTACTGTCTTCCGGATGGGTTCAGAGGATCAGCAGGACATTGAAATGGCCATTCTTACTGCATTGTTAAAAGGTATATTTACAACGCATGAACTCTGAGGTTTGTCCTTGTCGCTTCACTTCAACTTTTTATTTAACTCTCACTCTCTCTTCCAACCCACTCTCTCTCTCCCAATCATGCTATATCTCTCTTTTGCTCTCCCCCTGTGTCTCTCTCTCTTTGTCCCTGTATCGGTGGGAAGGCACCAATGCGTCCGCCCCTGACCAGCTGAGTCTGGCGCTGGCCTGGAACAGAGTAGATATCGCCCGCAATCAAATCTTTGTTTATGGGCACAATTTACCAGTGAGTCGCATTCAATTTCCCTCCACTTACAAGGAATGCGGCAATGTGCTGCTGCTCATTTAACGTTGACTGCGTTACAAATACCTCACGGAACATACTTTTTTAACACTACAATATCCAAAACAGACTTTAATTAAAACATATAACATGATATGCTAATTAATTTGTCTTGCCTGGACAGCCTGCGGGAGCTGTGGCCAACTGTTCGATGTTAGCCTTGGATAAGCCCAAGAGCCCGGTCAGCGGACCCCGCAACAAAGCCAGGGGCAAGAAGGGGAAGGGGAAGGGCAAGGCCAAACCGGAGCCCCCCGAGGAGACGGACCCCAGGAAGCTGGAAATCATTCGCTGGGTGAGAAAAACGTGAAAACACACAACGTTGTGAGGGGGTTAGAACGATGTGTGTGTTTGATTACTGTTAAGACTAATTTACCAACTGGGAATGTGAATGAACTCCTACATTTGTATTTCCTTTGTTGCACAAAATACCTACATATATATATATACATATGTATGTATATATTTATATAAATATTTGTATTATTTATTCTCTAACATATTCATTATTTTCATTATTTAATTTACTGCTTTATTTGACATTACATATTTGTTTTCACATCACTGAAAGGGTGTGAAAACCATGAGTGAAGGGCGAGTGGCCCCTGACATGTTTTACTCATGTACAACATGTGAGTGGCCCCTGACATGTTTTACTCATGTACAACATGTGAGTGGCCCCTGACATGTTTTACTCATGTACAACATGTGAGTGGCCCCTGACATGTTTTACTCATGTACAACATGTGAGTGGCCCCTGACCTGTGTTCCTCCTGACTGTGAGTAACGCAGTGGCTCTGTGTGTGTTAGGTGAATTCTCTGGAGCAGGCCATGATGGATGCTCTGGTCCTGGACAGAGTGGACTTTGTCAAGCTGCTCCTGGAGAACGGAGTCAATATTCACCACTTCCTCACCATTCCCAGACTAGAGGAGCTCTATAATACGGTGCATAACAGAAATACAGCACAGAAATGAGAAGGCATGAGTCCATCTTCAAAAATTATTAAAATCATGTTTTAGTTCTTATTTTGCCCATTTTGTGTACCATACAGAAACTGGGTCCGGCTAATACCCTGCATGTTGTGGTCAGAGATGTCAAAAAGGTAATATGCATATTCGTCATGCTGCCATTTCTTCTTGCGATGTTCCAAGACTCAACTGATGATGCTACCAGCCTTCCCAAAGTGGATCATCTTATTCATGTGGTTGGGCTTTGCTGTGTCCTGCAGGGAAACCTTCCTCCAGATTACCAGATCACCTTGATTGACATTGGCTTGGTGCTGGAGTTTCTTATGGGTGGAGCATACAGGAGCAACTACACCCGCAAGGCTTTCCGCAACCTCTACAACACTCTTTATGGGCTGAAACGGGTACGGGACAGCATGGGGATGTACAGACATGAAATTACATAATAATAGTAAACGAGATATGCCTATTGAGTCACCTAATCTGTCGTATTTCTCTCTTTACAGCCTAAAGCTCTGAAACTCCTCGGAATGGAGGTGAGGCATCTTCCCATTGGTCGATGTCCAATGGGACAACGACCAATGGGTCGTTAAGCAGACTGGAAATGAAAACCCTCTCAGACTTTTGTTTTCCTACGATGTACCTCTAACCAAACAACTTGATTGATTTTATCAGGACGATGAACCTCGAAAGGGTAAAAAGAAGGGCAAGAAAAAGAAAGAGGATGAGGTGGAAATCGACGTGGACGACCCCGAGGTGTGTCGCTTCAAGTTCCCCTTCCACGAAATGATGGTGTGGGCAGTGCTGATGAAGCGCCAGAAGATGGCGCTGTTCCTCTGGCAGAGGGGAGAGGAGGCAATGGCCAAGGCGCTGGTGGCCTGCAAACTCTACAAAGCCATGGCCCACGAGTCCTCTGAGAGTGAGCTGGTGGACGACATCTCTCAAGACCTGGAGAACAACTCAAAGTTAGTCTTCCGTTCTATCAAAAACAGCATAGGGCTTTGCAAGTGAATTACTTTTGATGGGTTTTTTAATGGGTTGATATTATTCTCAGTACTTATGATATATTGTGCTTCATCACATCTCAGTGAGGTTCAATGCCGCTAAATTCCTCAATTCCTGTATGATCTGTTGACTACATCTTGGTTGACGCCGTCCTCTCCTGCAGAGAGTTTGGCCAGCTGGCCTACGAACTGTTGGATCAGTCCTACAAGCACGACGAGCAGGTGGCCATGAAGCTGCTCACCTACGAGCTCATCAACTGGAGCAACTCCACCTGCCTGAAGCTGGCCGTGGCTGCCAAGCAACGAGACTTCATCGCTCACACCTGCAGCCAGATGCTGCTGACAGACATGTGGATGGGCTGCCTGAGAATCGGCAAAAACCCTGGTCTCAAGGTGACGAGAAATGCATAACCATACAGCGCCTAACAAATAACAAGCTTCAACACAGTATTCCACACATGACGGCATTGCTTGTAGACTCCATTGTAAATATATATAATGGTGGACTGGACAGGATGGATTGTGCCAGGGGGGATTCAAACTCCTGTTACCGGCATTGTTAATGCCATGCTAGAGCTAGACCCAACTGCATTAGTAATATTTAATTTCATCACTGTTGTAATTTATTTGGCATTAGTTGTAAGAGTGCCATTTTTTCTGATCCACAAAGGTTATTCTGGGAATCATGTTCCCTCCTCTGATTATGCTCCTGGACTTCCGTGTCGGCGATGACACGTCTTACCAAGCCCCGGTCGTAGGAGAAGCCGGGAAGGACAAGGACGATGACAACAAGTCCAGACAGGTCTGTGTCCCCACCTGACCACTTCTCATGCAATCATATCATGAACCCCCAATACAGGGACAGCCATACTCACTCCTTTCGTGTGCTCTCCAGGACGCCAACAATGACACCATGTCTCGGAAAGGAGATGAAGAAGAGGGAAGCACTCACGTCCGCAAGATCCCCATCGGAAAACGCTACTTTGAGTTCTACGACGCGCCCTTCACCAAGTTCTGGTTCAACACGGTATGTTGGCCTTCTCCCTGTTCAGCTGAATGTACCGGACTTAACCCGGTTCTCTACAGAGCCAATCGTGACCACTCATGGGTGATAATGATTGGCTTGTGAATGCTTTCTACCTGGTAGATCGCCTATCTGGTGTACCTGATGCTGTACAACTACATCATCCTGGTGAAGATGGAGAGATGGCCCTCTCTGCAAGAGTGGATCGTCATCTCTTACATCCTCACACTGGGCACCGAGAAAGTCCGGCAGGTAGACCACAAAACAGAAAAATCTTCATTTTCAACCAATACAGAATCATTTAGAAGTATTTATAGAATTTTGTATAATAATATATATTTCATGCTGTCACTTCCCTTCTCCCTAGATCCTGATGTCAGAGCCGGGGAAGCTGAAGCAGAAGATCAATGTTTGGCTTGAGGAGTACTGGAACATCACGGACCTGGCAGCCATCATTACCTTCCTGATGGGCCTCATGCTCAGGCTACAGCACGAGCCGTACCTGGGCTACGGCCGGGTCATCTACTGCATCGACATCATCTTCTGGTACATCCGCGTGCTCGACATCTTTGGCGTCAACAAATACCTGGGCCCTTACGTCATGATGATAGGAAAAATGGTAAGTGTGCCTTACAAATCATACTGTTGAGTGTGGTTGACAGGCTGTCTCTTTTCATCCTGCTCCTTATGCATTATTTTTATTGCTAAACTGAATTTTGTGGACAAGTACTTAATTCAGACACACATTCCTAATACATAGTATGCATGACTCAAAAATAATGACATTAAGAATCTTGGTGATCCTGCATGATCATTGGTTCTTGCAGATGATTGACATGATGTACTTTGTGGTGATCCTGCCTGTTCATTGGTTCTTGCAGATGATTGACATGATGTACTTCGTGGTGATCCTGCCAGTTCATTGGTTCTTGCAGATGATTTACATGATGTATTTCTTGGTGATCCTGCCTGTTGATTGGTTCTTGCAAATGATTGATATGCTGTACTTCGTGGTGATCCTGCCTGTTCATTGGTTCTTGCAGATGATTGACATGATGTACTTCGTGGTGATCATGCTGGTGGTGCTGATGAGCTTCGGCGTGTCGCGGCAGGCGATCCTCCACCCCGACGAGGAGCCCACCTGGAGGCTGGCCAGGAACATCTTCTACATGCCCTACTGGATGATTTATGGGGAGGTTTTTGCGGACTCGATAGACCGTAAGACTAGAATTCATAGTAAGATTCTGTTTCCTCACTCTGGGCAGATGATCAGTCCCGTGCTGTGTTCGCTGCTTTCTGCAAATGAGTGGCAATAGATTTGATTATAAGTCATTGCATTTGTTTGTGGCCTCCTGAAAGAGCAGCTTTAATCTAATTTCTAATGGAAGTACTAATATTAAGTACTCAAATAATGTGTTTAATTTGTAAATTGATGATCATCTGCCAAATTGTTTAGTTAACCGTGCTTTTTCTGTAAAGGTGAATGTTAGATAAATTCTACAAATTAAAAGCCGGGATTACAAAAAGAGCTAAAAGTTATTAAAAAAAGATGGCTGAATTTATCAATAGAAAAGTCTATAATTCAATATATTTAACAAAATACTTAAATTAAGCTCTAGACACAGTTCAGACACTCCATCTAGGTCACTCAATTATAAGAGCTAAGAATTTTATATAAAGATAGTACTAATTAGTTAGTAGTTAATCTTACAAAAATGTTGAATAAAATCTTGTAACAGAAGTATAATGACTAAAAATAACTCATTTTCAAAAGCTAAGTTGTAACGCTACCCTCTACTCGTTTTTTATTGTGCTTTTCCGGAATATCCTCAAGTCTACGCTATGGAAATCAATCGTGAGTATTGACTGATTGCGTTACTCAAATGTGCAGCTAAACACATTGAAGAAACAGTCCCATACTTTCGGCTCTTCATCAACACCCACCGCCTTCCTCCACAGCACCCTGTGGTGAACACTTGTACGATGAGGACGGTAAGAAGCTCCCACCGTGCATCCCTGGTGCCTGGCTCACCCCTGCCCTCATGGCAGGATACCTCTTGGTCGCCAATATCCTTCTGGTCAACCTGCTCATCGCTGTCTTCAAGTAGGCCTTTCATGCTCCACTGTGATGTACGATAAGCACACGTTGATGCCTTGTTTGTGCTGACTGACCTCTGACCTTTTAATTCCAACAGCAACACTTTTATGGAGGTGAAGTCCATCTCCAACCAGGTGTGGAAGTTTCAGAGATATCAGCTGATCATGACCTTCCATGACCGGCCCATCCTGCCCCCTCCACTCATCATCTTCAGCCACCTCTACATCGTCTTCAACAGGCTGTTCCGACGATGTGCCAAGAAGAAGGTGGAGGGGGAGCTGGACGAGAAGGACAGAGGACTCAGTGAGTATTGGTCCAGAGACACTCACCGATAGTTTTGATTCTCGATCAGTCACCGAGTAAGACCCCCTAACCCGCCCTTACTGCTCCGGAGTGTGTGAATGTGAGGACTTAAACTTTAAAGAGATTTGAGTAGTCAGAGGTTAGAAAAGCACTATATGAATACAGTCCATCTATCATTTGGGGCCAATATATCCTTTTCTGCTTCCTAACCCTAATCCTTGCCCCGGTTAATTCCCGACAGAGCTCAGGCTGAACCCAGAGGAGCTTAAAAGTCTGTACGAGTTCGAGGAACAGTGTGTGGAGGAATATTTCCGTGAGAAGGAAGATGAGCAGCAGTCCTCCAGCGATGAGCGCATTAAGGTTACCTCCAATCGGTAAGGGATACCCTTTAATCACACTTGGATGGCTTAGTGAAGGCCTGTTCAGATGTTCATTCTGCGGTTGTAGATTGACAGTACATATTATCCTCAAACCTTTCCCGGCTGTCCCTGCCAGAGTTGAGAACATGTCCATGCGTCTGGAGGAGGTGAACGAGAGGGAGAACACCATGAAGGCCACCCTGCAGACGGTGGATCTGCGCCTGGCCCAACTCGAGGAGATTCACGGGCGAATGGCGACGGCCCTGGAGAAGCTGGCAGGCGTGGACCGAGGGGAACTGACTCGCACGTACTCCCGCAACTCCTCGGTGGGAGACCCCTCCTCCCTGATGCGCCAGAGTAGCATCAACAGCGCAGACGGCTACAGCCTCTACCGCTTCCACATGGACCTGGAGGAGACGGCGGCCAAGCAGAAGGAAGCAGAGGAGGTGGGGAAGACAGGACTGGAGAGGCAGAGGAGCCTGCGACAGTCAGCCAGCTCCATCAGCCCCAAAGAGTACGGCCCCACGTTGGACGTCAGCGGGCCAGAGAGGGTTCGAACAAGCTCCTGTGTGGATATCCTCATATCACCGTGTGAGCTAAAGTCCTCATCCCGAGAAGGAAGTCAAGAAAATGTCGCCCACAGTTCGTCTGATTTGACACCAGATGCTAGCTACCCACTGGCCAAATCACTGCCCAAACTGCGTCCAGAGATGGATAAACTTAAAATTGTCCCGACCAGTGCCAAAAGGGCCAAATCCTTAAGACAATATCCCTCTGAAGAACAGAGAACAGGTCCCAAGAGGGCTATGAGTATAGTAAACATTGTCCCAGATACGACAGAATCAGAGCAAGACGCTCAAACTACACAGAAGGCACAACCCTGGCAACCCACCTCTACTTCACCGCAGAGGACTAAATCATTGAGATTTTTGCCAAGGGAAAGCCCACGGAAGTCAATTAGAACAAGGAGGGCTTCGAGCGGCTTGGTCCTTATCCAGGGGGGCGAGGGTCATGAGTTACTGCAACCGTTGGACACCAAATCGCTGGTGGAACGGTTTACGGAAGATGTCCAACTGCAGCCGGTTAACAGCTTGCTTGCGGTCAACACCCTCAGTCTCTCTGAGCATATACCCCCAATGGTCCCGACTCCGGCCCAGAAGCTTGACGTTCCCCAGGCGCTTGAAGAAAGCGCAGCCGGACCGGACCAGGAGCCTCCTAGTGACGGGACACCTTCAGACATAGCAGGGTCCGCTACACAAACCAATCTGTGTGGAAAGGAACCGCCTCCCAGTCTGAGGGTAGCCAATGAGGCGGTGGTGTCATCCCAACGGTCATGGAGCTGGAATACAGGTGACATGGAGGCCAGGGGCTTGACTGTGCCCTTCAAGTCAAGAGTCTCGAGCAGTCTGACGGACATTGCTGGGGCATCTCTTGTTCTGACTGATACTCTGCAACGTGGAGAAGGAGAGGGAGAACTACTGAAGAGTGCAGATGAGCACGTGGTGGAAGACGGAGCTGATAAGGTGGAGGCCTCTGGATCAATGGAGGTCAAAAGTGGCGACACAGAAAGCCAGGAGAATAAAGAACCGGAGGGGGTGGAACCGGAGCAAAGAGCCACCGAGTGAAAGTCACACCGAAACAAGGCAGCAGGAAGCAGTATGACAATCAAAGAAACAAGACTTTTAATTAACAATCAACACCACAGCTCAGTCAGTATCATTAATAGGTTATTGCAAAATGAAATACCACGCTTGTTAAAAGTCACATTTAACATCTTTACTGAAACATTTTAGTGTGAAATTTCGACCATTACAGTTGTGCAAAGTACTTTGATGTGAATGTTGGCAATTTAAGTTAAATGTATGAATGTATACTATACAAGTTGAAGTTAAAATAAAATAAATAATGCGCAGCCCATTTATTTGTTTTGATGCGTAAACTTTTCTAGTTTAATACCATCACACGATTGGCACACTACTTTCTATAAACACATAAATAAAAACCTATTGTTTAAATATTTGAACATTCATATTCATATAACATGAAACCTGTATACATAATAAGCATACAGAAGTCAACCTATGTCCCACATATCTGCCTCCTATATGAATAATACCATGGACGACCAGTTACATGTAGACTTTAGCCATAAGATCCCACGGCATACAGAGACTTTCCTTGCTCTATCTCGAAACAACAACAATAGCAGCTTATGAGACAAAAAAAAGCATGATTTTCTTTTTTTTTGCAATTGCAACCGCATCTTGAAATCAGTGGCCATTCATGCCTTCTTAACCCGCTCTCCTGCAATCAAACGCTGCAGGCTGACTATATGTGACTATCTCTCTCCGCTGACCGGAGGCTATCCTGTGTGCAGGTTTCGCTTGTATCTTTTGTTTACAATACTTCTCAGGATAGAGACACAAGGCAGAGCCCGCTGTGGTCTTCAGGGAAGGAGAACAGCCAAGCTGCTACCCAAAGGCGGTTTAGAAGTAGGAACCATCCCCAAAAACGAACCAGTTGCTCCAGAGCAGCCACCATCGGACGAGTCCTTTAGAGAAGAGCGCACTTGAAAAACTTCATCCTCCTCGACTTCTTTTCTGTGATTTTGAGCGAACCTTCCGCTCCTGATGCTTCGGTCTACCAGAAGAGAACAAACAGAAGAGGAGAAGAAAAAGAGTAGCAAATAGGATTAATTTAAATAAAACTACCAAGCCTTAATTTACATAAATATGAAACTATATATCCATAATTTGTGCTTACCGTCTTTGTGCTAAGATTCTGCAGGATGTCTCTGGCTATTGTATAAAAAGCCTAGAGTGAAGAGAAATTATATGACAAAGGAATTGGGTATGAAGTATTTGAAAAGATCAAATATTCTGAAAAATGTAGGGGAATAGTTATATAAAAAAAAAGAAAACACTTACCTCCTCTACATTTAAACTGGACTTGGCACTGGTTTCCAAGAACTTAATTCCGTAATCAATAGCCAGCTTTGTAAAATACAAAATAAATACTACATTAGTAACATTGCTTACTTGCACTAAAGCTGGATCTAAAGGAGTGATTCTACTCACCTTCTCCCCCCTGTCTTTGGACACTTGTCTCCGGTCACTTATGTCACACTTGTTGCCCAGAATCATCTTCTCTACATCTGAGGATGCATGCTTCGGGAACAACAAGTATAAGTGTATTAAAGCACTCAACAGATAAGAATTGGGTTTAATTGACCCTCAACGGGTATGATACACCCTGTTATTGAAGCGTGTACCTCTTCAATATTTCTTATCCAGTTCTTTATGTTTTCAAAAGACTTCTCGTTGCAGATGTCATACACCAGCATTATGCCCTGTGTGGAGAGAGGAATATGGGTTTTTCACAACACACACACAGCCATTTTATAACCACAATATAATTGAATATTAGTGTGACACTGATCATATAAGTGTGTGTTTCACCATGGCTCCTCTGTAGTAGGCTGTGGTGATGGTTCTGAACCGCTCCTGGCCTGCAGTGTCCCTTTGAGCGACAATTTGAAGACATGCGGTTTAAATTCAAAATTAATAATTTATATTCTGACTGGACAACAGTCTGAGTAATGATAAGAGCATAGGCCTACGACAACTAATTACTAAACATAAGGACATCGAGATGAAAGCCCTTTCTCTGTATTTATATTCAAATTGCAGGCTAATCAGGGAAAGACATTGCCACTTACCAAATCTGGAGCTTCACTCTCTTCCCATTCAGCTCTATTGTTCGGATCTTAAAATCAATACCTGCATTGCAATCGGACACCACAAAACACGTGCGTTAAATCATTGCATGTGAATACCTCTGTTGTGTGACACAGCCATTGACGATCGATGCTACATTATTTCACTGTAGACCCACCTATGGTTGATATGAACGTGGTGTTGAACGCGTCCTCGCTGAACCTGAACAGGAGACACGTCTTCCCCACTCCGCTGTCCCCGATGAGCAACAGCTTGAACAGGTAGTCATATGTTTTCGCCATTGAAACGCCTATGCATTAATAACGGGTTGATACACCGGAATCCCCCTGTCTGGAGATCCTCACCAGCTGTCGCTCAGAGCCACCGGTGAACACGTGACGTCACGTCATGGGCCCGTCGCACCCTGGTCTATGTAGTTCACAGAGGGACCTCTACAAATATATAAATAGGGATATATCGATATAGATAGAGATACAGCTATTGCATTTTGAAAAGTGTAAAAACACGTCAATATAATTCTTAAACAAAAAAAAATCATAATTTCTCAAACGTCATTGTTTAAATACATTATATTCGACAATAGCCCCTAGTTAAACGATGCATACAAAAAAACGTAGTTACATACTTTGGTGCATTACTAGGTTAGTAATAACAATAAATACCACAAATATGCACCACGTTATGGTTTAGTCTCTAGATAGAAGACCCACCTCCAAAACACCCTAGTGGATCTGCTGTGCTGCTGCAGTGGACCAATCAGGCGAAACTACGACCAACAACCACCAACTTCGTACTCCATCACAATGCCTGTAAGTAACACTGTTTAACTCTCTCAGCCCCTTATGGTTATTAATATGAAAGCTAAGTGACATCCAGATCCTCGATATAACTGTCAGTATGGCACATGTGATGCACATGTGATGCAGCTAGCATGCTAAGCAGCCTGAACTGCTCCCCTGACGTGGGATTCTAACGGAAACTTAATGGTAAACATGTTTAAGTACTGACTTACACCTGAGGTGTGAGCCTCTTTAAAACGCCAATACAACCACCAGTTCCAACCAGTACAATAACTGCTTTGGACATCTTAATATGGGAACCATCAACATGCCTGATGCAGTCTTTTTCTTTTAATTAAAGTTGCATACGCATGCACGGTTTGGCTTTCTTCTAGCTGGCAACAGGCCTACTAACGACATAAACTGCTCAAAGTTCAATAAACGTACAGTATCTTGCCGTAGAGTATCCGTAAGATTGTCTGAATCGATTTTCTTATGTAGTAAGCGTAGGCAGTGACGTGTCCTGACATGCCCATCGGCCTATTCTAGGCTTATCTGGTGCGTACTTATTTCGTGTAAACGGACACAATCGTCGAGGTTTGTGTGATAATACATTGTTATAGTTTCCTAAGGTTTGTGTTGTGTCTCAGCTCGCAAAAGACCTTCTGCATCCTTCTCTGGATGATGAGCGAATGCATCACAAGAAGAAGCGACTCGTCCAGAGCCCCAACTCGTTCTTCATGGACGTGAAGTGCCCAGGTAGAATAACGTCACAAACCGTGCTCCAATAAGTTACAAAGCACATATAGTGTAATCATAGTTTGATAGCATAACCAAAAGTAAAAAAAAAAGTTGAAAAACACACAACTTATATCAGTCACGACCATAAGGACAGCTACATCAGATGGAATTCGGCATCAAAACCAATCGTAAGAGAACGCTCCATTTCTTCAGGTTGCTACAAGATCACCACCGTGTTCAGCCACGCACAGACCGTGGTGCTATGCTTGGGCTGCTCCACAGTGCTGTGCCAGCCCACCGGAGGCAAGGCCAGACTCACTGAGGGTACCTTTAGCTCATTTGTATAAAAATAAAAAATAAATCATAATTGAAAACAAACTGTAACGAACCTACGATGAATGAATTGTCATTTGTTTTTGTTTAGGTTGCTCGTTCAGGAAAAAGCAACACTGAGCACAGGAAATGCCATATGTTGGAGCCCACTCAGTGCCTGAACACACCGTGGACTCAAATCAACTTTATGAACGTTATGTGGTTGATTAGCTCAACACTAATGTCATTAAGACATTACTTTGATAGTAATCTTTCATGAAGATTTATCTTCTATCAAAAGGAAATAAATGCAATGTAATTTCATCTGAACAGAATAAATCATGAAGCTGTTGAAAAGGTGGATTTTGAGTTTTATTGAAAGAAAAAAAAAAAGCAATGAAACGCTGAATGCAATATCAGGACCTTTACCTTCACAGAAAGCATACTAGAACTCCATTCCAGTCAGATGTGACATTTCTCTATTAGGAACATGCATAGAAAACAAATACACAAAACATTCACATCAGGAAGATACGAGACGGAAAAACCCAAATAAACTTGTAATAGCTACCGTGTGATAAGCTGTTTTACTAGCATATGGATGACCAAGGGGAGCCGAAACAGGAAGGGGACGAATAAAGTTGGCTAAAGCAATGACCTGTCATGTCAGAAGTCAGACCATGATGACTTTGCACTGTTTTAACTCTTGTGGTGTGGAGGACTTAAGGCCTGTGACGTTCACGTTGCATCCTAAATAAAAAGGTAATCACTGGGTCTGGCACTGCACCCCTTGCCTTTGACCCTCGTCGTCTTCCTCGTAGGCCTCGCGACTGCTGCCCCTCTGCTGTGATTGGCTGTCCGCCTCGCTGAGGGTCACCTCCTCCATGTCATCAGAAACCACCACCTCGTCTCTGGCCGGCAGCAGCCTCTCTAACTGGAACATCAGGTGCTCTGGGAGCCAGTGTTTCTCTGGGAACTCCACCTTTGGATAATAAAAGATCATGCAAATCCATTGAAATCGTGTGGTGCGTTAAATAGGTCCAGAATGGGTAGATGGCGTATATGCACTCCAGCCACCATAGAGAACCGTTGTTTCCTCTAGGAATCTCACCTGAAACTGAACGAAGAGCTGTCCCTTATCGAAAGGTTCCCGGTAGATTGGCATGCCTTCGTTCTGAACACATTTGAGGTCGTTGTGCTTCACCACTTCACCTGGAAACCGAGAGAAAGAGAAAGAGAAAGATATGCAACTGGTGTATATTTTAACTGGTACATGGCGAAGTACACAAGTGCCACAGCGATACAGTACCTGGCTGTGTGCTGATGATGAGGGTTCTGCTGTCCAGCGTCAGGATGGCCTTCTTGAATCCACAGAGAGCTTCGACCAGCTTGATCTCCATCTGCATGATCAGGTTATCCTCTTGCCGCGTGAACACAGGATGCTCCTTCTGGTCCAACACGATGATAACATCACCAGGCTCTAGTCCCGGCTCCTGGTCGCCCTCCCCGTGGAATGTGATTCTCTGTCCATCTTTCATTCCTTTCAAATGGAGCATCATTAGATGAGTTTCAATGCCTCTAATGTATGATATATACGTTTCGGCTTATAGAACAAATGTGCCATCGTTCAATTTAGCAGAACAGCGTAAAAGCACTAGCGAGTAGGGATGGGGATCATTAATATTTATTGATATCAATACCATTTTCGATACTCCTTAACGATCTGAGTCTTTATAGATACCACTATCGATACTTTTTTCTATTAATTGGTTGAAATACGATGCGTTTTTAGTGATGAGGAAAATATTTACGAAATAAATAATTGTATTTTAAATTAAATATGTAATTCTTAATAAATATTGACATCAGTAGTTTTATTATACTAAAATGATTAGAGCACTATACAATTGTATTAGTAATACAGAAACATGAGTAATACATTACTCATGTTTCTCAAAAACAAAAACTCAATTTACCATTTCTTTATGTTACATTTGAACCTGATTACCCAACAGTCGTTTTACTGAGCCAACCTCAACACATCATCACGCAGCACATCTGAATCTTTTTTGTACTTTTTAAGATAACTAGCTTGTATGCTGCTTACAACACCGATTTCACAATTGGATTACTATTTTTAACTGACGGGACTAGCGACAATATCTGTGTGTGCGATTACCGCTCGTACTTTGAGTTGATGATTAAGACGGGCCTGTCTGTGGTGCGACAGGAGAAGGAGGAGACAGGAGGAGTCTTTTCAACTTGGTCGAAGGTACTGCATTTGACCTTTATTTGATGCACAATGCTAATGTGCTTGGCCATTGAGGTTGGGTTCCCCCCTTTACAATAAAAGATTTTCGCCCGTTCAGCCATCCTATCGAGCAAAGTTAACTGCCAGACTTCACTAGTTTTACTTGTAATACTTAGGGATGGGAATTGATAAGAATTTCACGATTCCGATTCCGATTCTGCTTATCGATCCGATTCCTTATCGATTCTCTTATCGATTCTCATTGGGTGAGAAAATAAGTATAAATGTGTTTGTTTGCATTACATCTCTTTTATATCTGATCAGAAGTGCTTCTAGTATTAGGAAATTTTACATTTTCAAATCAATTGGTCTAGAAGAAAAAATATATGTTTCGCTTTTTAAGCCCAAATGCCATCATTATGTGCCATACAACTAAAAACACAGACTGAAAACAGCCAAGTAAGAGCTTGTGCCTTTTGGAATTCTAAAAGTGCTCATTTGCATTCAACTTGTAACAAAATTAAACTGACATAAACAAAATGAAGCATTGATTAGACAGAGATGTATTAGATGGGCCTACCTAATAAACCGTTGGAACACATAAGACCGGAAACCATAGCAATGCCGGTAAACAAACCCCGAGAAGCCCAATCCCTATGAGAGCACCCCATGCTACGGCCATCCGGAGGCGACAGAGCTGTTGGCCGTGATATTATATATACAATTATAATATAGTATATAATATATTATATACTATTATATATAGAGCTCCGGGAGTCGCAAACTGCAACAATCACTTTCTCCTCCATTCCGCGGTTCACCCGGACTGCTGCACTGAGTTTGACGGCTGAACGCGGATTGGCTGTTACGTTACACATGTCACTCAGTTATCACGCTGTTGAACGCTGATTGGCTGTCATCACGACAAAAGCTTGTCATCGGTTTTCTCCCGCGAAAAACTCGCCCTTATACGCGTCTCTACGTTCACTTTGTATGGGATCTTGTCGCCCCGTCGCGTTTGGTGTGAACGCACAATGCGACATGTTTGCTGCCTTCTGAACCAAATCAAAGCAGCGTGTGTGTGACGTCACGACGCATTTACCGCGACCGGAACCGATAAGCGGAATCGTTAAGCAGGCTTGCTAACGATTCCAAGGAATCGGTTGACTCGGAACCGGTTCTGAACAAGAACCGGTTCTCGATTCCCATCCCTAGTAATACTGTTTGCTTACAATTCCATTCAAAAACATTGGTGGACACGCTGCAGTGATTGGATTGATTTGATTTAAATGCCGTGACTCGAGGGACACAACATTACGTTACAGGACTTACAGCACAAAGAAAATAATAAATGAACGACGGGACTCGATAGTGGTATCGAAAAAAACAAAAGGTGACAGAACCGGGTTTCGATCCCCATCCATACTAACGAGTACTGGCAAAGAGAATTATTTTCATGAGCGTAGTACGTTAAGAAAGCTGCTTTTGACAGTTTGTATTTTTTTGGGTTAAACCTTAATGGTTTTGTGTAGTACTGTGCTCAACTGTAGACGTTTCGTTTCCTGACATTGGGTATGATTCTAGGTGGTGTAGAATAGAATGCTCTACTTGGAAGATAAAATGATTGGATAGTCCACTGCCATTACAAAGGGATTATCAAACTAACATTAAGGAAAGCTCCAACAATTTTTCATGGATAATTGATCAGCTTTTCCTTCTTGTAACCAAGCAATGCTGTGGTCTCACTCATTTTGCCCCCCCATTTTCCCAATGGAACGTCCCGCTGCTACACAATTAACCGACACAGCCATTAGACCAGTCAAGACAACATTGACTAAATGCCTGTCGAAGACACAAATCATCAAAGAGTCGAGGCCATCCCTTATTTCATTGCTTTATCAATGTTTTCCCTCATTGACATGAATAGGTTTCTCTTATCCTAAATTAGCAGTTTAAATGATATTAGGCAACTTTAAGTGGGGAGGGAAGTGTATTTAATAAAGTTAAAAGTTTGAGGGTGTGTGCGGGCTCAGAATGGGCATTTGGTGGGTGACTTCCATCGGACATGACCGGTCTTTAAAGGCATGACTCTGTTTTACCTCATTTGACAAATAACTATGAATTTTATTAATAACCATTTGTAAACATAAACCTATGCTTGTTCTCCATACCGACCTCATCTCATCCTAAAAAGCACCTCCTTTCGCGGCGCCGTCTTTCCCTGGCGTTAACTGTGCAACTTGTGACGCATGCTTTGAATCCGTCTAATGCCCACTGATTCTATTCAGCTTATGCCACTAACCTCTTCTGCATGTACTTTCTTTTTTAATCAAATGTAATTAATTCAGTAAATGCACCAAGGTTCTCTCTCCATAAACTACACAGGTGTTTATTTAGAACAGATTTCTCTACAATCTGCTAGACTTATTATGGAATTGAGCGTGGCCAATTTCTGATATTGTGTATTTGAGCTACTTGTCATTGCATAGGCAACTCTGGCTATACTGTGCACCTTCGGTATTTCACCTAATTGAATGTTTAATTAGACAATAGAAATGGTTTGGTTGGTTGGAAATATTTGCTGATTGAAAGGCACATTGATGGCAGAATACACGCATGTAATGGTTTCATCGCAAAATAAACTAGCTCCACTAGTCTCTACAGGACCGTCCAATGACTGTATAAGAAACGTCTGCTCCTGTGTGAACATAGCATTAGGTCCAACAACTGTATAAGAACCATCTGGTCCTGTGTGAGCATAACATTACTGATAGTCAGTACTGTCTTCTTTGTTGCTAGCCAGCCAAAGACATCTAAGGTTTACTACTAGTAGGTCTACAACGTACCGCCGTCTGCTGGCCAAAGACCACACTGAAGCCATAATCAAGGCATTCAGAGATGACTATAGTATGCTTTAAGCTATCTCAGTTAACCCTCTCTTTGGGAGTCAGGATTTTGCTTTGGTGGACAATGACATTACTTTGCCGCCGGCCAAAGAATATTCAATGTATTAAACCCTGCGTGCAACTTCACACAATTTCATCCATAGGAACGTTGATGGTGTGTTCTTCCAATTTACCATTAATAAATTAGAAACACACTTATAAAAAGGCCATGCGTCGTAAAGGTTTGGGTCAATTTGTTGACACTCCAGGTTAATTATTGACAGTCTATTTTGAGAAGTAATTCAGCAAAGATAATTGTTCAATTCATCCCCTCTCAAGGTATACAACCAGAAGGTGGGTTGATGTAACTCGCATGTAACTCGGCAACAGAGTAACTTGCTTCAGCAGAAGAGTTATTTACTAACTTCAAACAAGATTTCTCCACGTGCTAGAATGTGCAGCTGCATGTTCAAACCAAGTCAACATTTCTTTGTCTGTTTGTGGGAACAAAATATATCCCAATTTCAGAATGTGCATTCTGTGTGACAGGATGAGTTTAACAGAAAACATGGCCGATTTATTTAGACAAGCTGGGTTCCTAGCTAACAGGCCAAATCCTTTAAAAGCCCTCAGTTCTATCATTCTGAACCATTAGAACTCATGGAATTCCTCTGGTCTAATCTATCATAATTACTCGACCAAAACGGCCTGGTTTAGGAACGGCTTCACGTGAAAGACCCACCTTTGTCAATGTGGACCTCGAGGACCTTCTTAGTGCGCTCCACCTTGTGGCCGTTGCAGGTCTTGCAGCGGTCCTTGGAGCTGAACTTCTCGCCCTGGCCCTGGCAGTCGGCACACATGCTCTGGATCTGCTGAATCATTCCCGGTCCGATCTGCTGCACTTTGATCGTCACGCCTCTTCCTTTACAGCTGAGACACTTCTCCAGGGCTCCCTTCTTACCACCATAACCTGTCCAATAAAATCAATCGTGTTTTCTTAGGTTCGTAACGAGAGCCTAGGATTTCATATGAATGATTGAATGAATGAATGAATGAATGAATGAATGAATGAATGAATGAATGAATGAAACCTACCTTCACATTTTTCACAGATGACATTCTTCTGGAGCCCTAGCTTCCTGGTGCCTCCGTTGTACATCTCGTCTAGAGTCACGCTGAGCTGATGGACCACGTTCTTCCCTGAACACAACAAGGAGGACAAAGTCATCAAGGAGTCTCCATCGTATTTGAACGTATTCATCGTGAACGTCATTGCTCATATCTCTGTGTTTGTTTGTGCTTTTGTTAATACAGTATACATTTTTGTGTACTTGTACTTTTCCGTTCTAATTCACTATTCTGTCGGTTCTAGCGTATTGCAGTGACTGGACTGGATGCCTGGACTCTCCTCACCGTAACCGGCCAGCACCACATAACCAATTTAATATGATGTGCATGTATTTACCTGTATGTCAATTATGGCACCCATTGCACTCCTGACCATCCCTTGAAGAAGGGATCCCCTACAATGCGTTTCTTCTCAAGATTTCTTCCATGCTAATTTCAAGGGAGTTTTTTCTTGCCCGTGTGGAGACTTGGGTAAAGGGGGGCGTCATAAATATTTGGCCTGTTAAGCCCTTTGAGACTGTAATGGTGATTAAGGGCAGTACAAATGAAATTGAATTGAATATCTTGATGCGTACCTCTTCTCTCCCTCTGAGTCCTTCCTCCGCCGCCGAAGAACATGTTGAAGATATCCGTGGGGGAGCCGCCGCCAGACATGCCCCCCTCCTTGATGGCTTGCTCCCCACCTTGGTCGTACAGATCCCTCTTCTTTGCATCTGATAGCACCTCGTACGCTTGGGATATCAGCTTGAACTGTTTGAGGGGGGATTTAAACGAGTTGCACAGCAATGAGCTTATTACACCACACTGGTTGTTGTGTAACACAACACTTTTTTTGTGCATTTACTCAAAATAATTGCCCTTTGTGTGCCCTGCCCTGTGACTAAAGTCCACCACCAGCTTGGGTGAAAAATGTTGTGACTAGACGAAATGGTGTGTGTGTGTGTGTGTGTGTGTGTTTCTTCTGTAACAATACAAATAATTAATACCAATCAGCAACACAATCATCAAGGGAAAATGGTTATGGTAGACGACCCCTTTTAGCCAATACACCTTTGAGATGGTTGATTTTAAAAGACCAGGTCAGACTAATGGAGAAATATGGAGTTCAAGACAATGGTGATTTAATAACGAATTGCATTGCAATGCAACGGTACTAAGGTGTACATTTTTGTTACAAGCTGTCAAGAGAAGATAACTTCAGGCAGAGTGAAGAGACCTCAACATGACTCCGATAGCTTTCCAGAGAGTTCCTTGCATTCTGCTGCCTCATTCTAACAGGCGTGCGTTCTAAAATAGAAGCAGCCGTCCCTCTCCATAAAGGGCCGGCCTGACGGGCACATCTCCCAGTACGTACCCTCTCTCCTTCACTGGGGTTCTTGTCCGGATGATATTTTAATGCTAGTTTTCTGTACGCCTTTTTGATCTCATCTGGCGAAGCTTGAGCCTTCACACCCAAGAGGTCGTAGAAACCAGTCTCATGAACCATGATGGCAACCTAAACGACACGGGGGCAGAGGAAAAAAAATTGTGAATGAATCAGTGAAATTAGTCAATTTAGATAGCACTCAAATGCAGTAACTTCATGTGATAGCCGCACTAGAAGAGTAGCGATCCCTAGCATGGGGGTAAGGGGCTACCCAGCATGGGCTAACGCAGTCACATGGAGAACATAGTTAAAAATAGTGCGTCCTACTTTAGCGTTGAATGTCGCCTGCCTTTATCTAATTCTATGTGTATTGTAAAATGCAATACTTACTTTTCTGTCTCAGGGTAGGATATTCCTTTCAGCAAAGCGACCCTTATCAGGAAGATGGCTGCTTCTTATAACAGGCGACTGCCGAGAGCAGAATATTCTGGAGCGCAGGGGCCGGAGGACAGTGTTGCCAGATTGGGACATATTTCCCGCCCAAACTGGCAACACTGTTGTTGCCAGTTGTGCCAGATTGGGGGGGGAATCTAAACCAATCTGGCAACACTGAGCGCAGGGGGGCCGGAGAAGGTGCCCCCCCCCCGGATGTTGAAACACACAGAAGAGTCTCGAAAAGACCGGAGCGGAAGTGGGTTGTGTACCCAGTATGCCCACCACCAACCCAGAGCAAGCCCATAGAGAGAGAGGAGTTGCGAACATAGATATATATATTATTAACTACTATGAAATTAGGGTTAGTTGCTTATTTTTATTAAGCAATGGGTGAGACAACAAGAATGTGTGTGTATCAAACTTGAAAAACTAGAACAAAGTGAAGTAACAGGGATGAATATTGTGTGTATGTATATATATATATATATATATATATATATATATATATATATATATAAATAAGTTTCTCTTCATCAGTAATGTACTAAATAAAAGTAAAATAACAATTTGAGTATATATATATATATATATATATATATATATATATATATATATATATATATATATATATATATATATATAAGCAATGGAAATGAATGATCTCCTACGCCGTAAATGGATGCTTTGGAACGGGACTATGCGAGGCTCCAGACCCCGGAAGTAGGCGGCAAAAAACGCTACAACGGAGTCCAATGGAAGCGTCGCCACTCTGTTATATCTATCACTAGGCACCAACCCATCACCGGTCAGAGCCATCCATGGTGAGGCTGTTCATGAATCATGAATTGTTGATATTTCAACTTCGTAGTAGGGCATAGTCGTAATAAAAGATTGTGTGAACAAGAATTTCGTTAATTTCCCAATAAGACTGTTGAAAATGTTTTGAGTGAAAGTTATATATTTTTTATTTGGTAATTGTCGTGGAAATATAAATCATCTATAATAGATCATCTATAATATACAATTGTATACAAATTACATTAACCTTGTAATTACTATTCACATTAAAAGGAACTGCATACATTCTCCCTGTATCTTAAGATACATCCCTTCCCCTCTCTAACTGAGAGAGGTTAAGAAAGTTCACATTTGCATTCCCACTGGAGCCACTATGTCTGCCTGTACTTTCCCATGATCATGCTCTAATATTAATTAAAATATTTCCGACGTGTCCTAAAAAATAAGTTTCTCTTCATCAGTAATGTACTAAATAAAAGTAAAATAACAATTTCAGTAAAAAATGGTGTAACTACTTGAATAAAGATAGTTCAACATCATACAATAGCAACGTTGCGACTTGCTGATCTCAGAGTGGCTATTCAAGCATGAAATCATTGTTATTTGTGGCATTGTGTCATTCGCGCCTGTGTCATATGGTCCTGTTCGTTCTCACAAATGCAACACACTGATTGATCTGATGTATTTTTTTCTAAGCTTTTTATTGATTGTGTGCGACAAGATCACAGTTTAGCCTTTTCAGTTATTCATGAGGACAGGCAATCTCTCCCCGAGCAACAATAACTTTCATCTTAGCAATCAGACATTTGCATACATCCAGGGCATCTTTCCAACATATATGTTCTGTTTGAACTCTCATTTCAAAGAGTCCCTCCTAAAGGCTCAACCTTAATTACATAAATTCATTAAATAAATAACATTATACTTGAAATTGTCCAGTTTAAGACCAAGATTTGCTCACAGAAAGACATTGGCTAGTCAAGAGTCATCTATTTCAGTGCTTCTGCTTTTTGGTTTGCAAAACTGAAAGTAACTAAAGAGCCATAGTAAGACGAGGAACTGGTGCAGCGAGAGGATCCAGCCCTGCCTGGACTCTGGGGTCCACCTCTTCAGTCCAAGTCTTGGACCCTCTCACAGATCGCCGCCGTGAATTCTGAGCACTTGGCGTTTCCCCCCAGGTCTTTTGTCAGCACCTTGGTGGGAAACCACACGAACATATGAAAGACTTTGAACTTGTGCACCACGTTGTTAAAGCTCTTATAATTCATTTAGAATGCACTTTAAAATGTACTATCCCTGTAAATCTGAGATATGACTATTAAGCATGAATACAAATATACATACTGTACACAAAAAAGCATCTGCTAAACGACTCAATGCAATGCGAGTGTAACGTAAACAAGCGTATACACATCACCACGTGCGTATTCCAGCACTGGCCGACCCAGCAGCTGTACGTACCCGTTTGTCTTGAATGGTGTTGAAGCAGGCAGTCTGGATCCTCTGGGCATGGGCGTGCAGCCCCATGTGCCTCAGCATCATGACGGCACTGAGCAGCAGGGCAGTGGGGTTGGCGAGGTCTGCTCCCGCTATGTCCGGGGCCGTTCCATGAACCTGCGGTTCACAAGAAGCCCCCAATATTTAGGCCCAATCCCATTTCTACCCCTGACCCCTTCCCCTTACCCCTCCCCCTTGTTTTGAAGGGGTAAGGGGAAGGGGTAAGGGGTAGGGCCTTAAACTTACATTTACACTTAGGGCATTTAGCCCTAAGTGTAACACTTTTATCCTAATCGACTTTCAATAAGTACCTTTGTCTGAAGAAAAGAAACAACAATATGTCGCTGTCGTGTAGTGACAATGTTCGTAGAACAATTGCCAAGTACTTACGATTGCTAGGTTAATCCAATTTCCCGTACACAACAGAGATAGCTACAAGCCACAAACACATACCAGGCCATGTTAAGAATGACTAAACAAGCGGGCTGACTCAGTACCCACCGATTCAAAGATGGCGACTCCATTGGTCCCGATGTTTCCACTGGGAGTCACTCCCAGTCCTCCGATGAGCCCAGCACAAAGATCGCTTCCAGGAGGAACAGAGTAGGCTGTTAGATTAACGCTGAACGTTTATTTGAGTGGACAAATGTGTCAGTGTGGATAAGCATTTTTCTTTATTGAAACGAAAGAAAGCAATTAACCTTAGTATGTCGCCATACAAATTTGGCATCACTAGAACGTCAAACTGTGTGGGGTCTTGGACCATCTGGGTAGAAGATACATATTTTGGATGAAATTCAAGCAATAATGTCGTTTTGCATATTTGAAATATTTATATATTTTTTACGATGGACAAATACTTACATTAAGACACACAGTGTCCAAGTACATCTCAGTAAACTTGATATCTTTGTAATTCTCGGCTGCTTCTCGACATTTGCGGAGAAAGAGACCATCTGACATACGCCTGCAAAAAGGGGTAACGGACAAAGAAATATTAATGTGCGTGTAGAGGGTTGGCACGTAAAATAGGATGTTTAGAATACAACTTACATTATATTTGCCTTATGCACCGCAGTAACACTGGAGCGCTGGTTATTAACGGCATATTCAAAAGCGTACTTTGCAATACGTTCACTTGCATCTTCTGTGATGAGCTTTATGCTCTGTACAACTCCATCTACGATCTGCCATGCAAGTTCAATGAATAAAATATTAACATAAAATACTGCAATATGACAACGCATACAATAAGGATACCGCTGCTACCACATGCAGGTGGAAGATGGTTGGAAAAAACTCCCCCTCAAAACACATCTGTTGATAATATATAATATGCGCAGAATCTTTTACAGGGAGAAGCAGTTTCAGATTCCGAGACCAGGTACACATACAGGGCAAGACACAACTAGTTAAGGTGGTGTTTCTCACCACATGTTCGATCCCGCTGTATTCCCCCTCAGTGTTCTCTCGTATGGTCACCAGGTCCACATCTGTATAGGGGGTCTTGTAGCCCTCAATAGACATACAGGGGCGTACGTTTGCATACAGATCAAATGTTTTTCTCAAGAGAAGGTTCATTGAAGGATGGCCAGCTGCAACTGGGGTCTTCAAGGGACCTGCAGATAGTGTTGTGTTGTGAATCATCTTTATATTCTTGAAGCAAAGATCAGCCAATATGCACTACTTTGTCACAATTTGTGTAAAACACAGGAACAAGGCTACTTTAATGAAGCAATATGAATGTTAATTTCCTTATTAATCACATCAACATTAATGAAATGATAAATTCAAAGAAAGGACTTATTAAATACCTTTGAGGCCAATTTTGTTTCTGTCCATTGATTCTTTTGTGTTTGGAGGTATCATCCAGTTACCACCTGGCCCTTGGATGGCTGTGACATTCCTCTCGTCCCACTGAATGGGTACCTATAGCAAATATACAGAGTATAATACTTATTAACATTTAAACCAAACAACCACTTAACCAAAAATGTATATCTGTCGAACTGCACTGCAAGGAAAAAAGGAAGATCAATTATCCATTATCTTGAGAATACCGAATAAATATACTTTGAAACAAAACCATAAAAACCGCAGGTCATGGTTTGAGAAAGCTCCTGTCAAAGTACTCACTTGAGCTGCTTCAAATATCCTCATCACAGCAGTGGAGATCTCGGGACCGATTCCATCCCCAGGGATTAGTGTCACCGTCTGCATCTGAGAGGGGAATTACAGTGAACAACAATTGCCAGCATTCAATATAATTTCATTCAATAAAAAGTATGCCTTGTGTTCTTTCTTAGATAAGAACTATGATGACTCATAGAAAACATGACAAATGTATAATTTATATGCCAATCATAAAATAATGAAGCTCATTGGCTGATGCCAGACGTACTCCATGGTCGCTGGCCCGAGGACGCTGCTGTCTAGGGGCTTGTGGCACCTGTAGGGTTAATAGGAGGGAAGAATGATAGGATGCATACATAGTATGTACGCTCAGATGCTTTCTACGAAACAAGTCGCATAAGAACTAATGATAAAGTTGTCTAAACGTCAAAATAGTGAAGTGGTGGTCCAATAACTAATACGATTTGTATAAAGCAAGCTGAAATACCGCACAAAGAGCATTCATGATGAAATGTTTTTGGTATATTAATCAGTTGTATCAAATACACATAGTGAAGACCCCCATTTAAAGTAGTTGGTTTCAATGAGAATTATAGGGGAATCTATGGAATCAGAAAACAATTGCAATTTGGCATAAAAAAAATACCAATGTGTGTGATGTGTGTGTTTACTTGGTCAGCAGTGAAAGCCTTGGTGTCCTTCAGGCCCCACCTCCTCAGAAGGTTGAAGACCTGCAGATGAAATAAGTAAACCACCTGCTTACACCTTTTTAAGTCACTATTAAAATATACATTGTCAAATAATGTAAGGCTAACTAGTAAGTCAAATATCTATAGTAATGGGAGGTACGCTACCTAGCAGCACATACCTTAGGCTAGCATGATATCGATGTGACATTGACAAAGGTTATAACAACGCCTTGATAAAAACATGATCACAGTAATTAAACAATCATTGGTGATTAAATGTTAATTTGTGATTAATGCTCTGCGCTACAGCTGTCATATCAAAGTGAAGCTACTCAGAAGAAGACAGGGATCACCAAACTGGTGATGAGCGAGCAATGAGCATCCAGGTAACCGGGTTGCTATAGCTACAGCAAACAGGTAGCCTGCTTCGCGACCCCAACATGGAGGACACCGCAGCCTCTTCGACCTTACAGATAATTGACATTACCACTACTACATTACGTTATAACACAACGATACACATGTCAGTGCAGAGACTCACTGCAGTCCTCCAGGTGCTTCCTGCCATGGCAGCAGTTGGTATAGCTACTAGCGTGATAGAGGCAGACGTCAACCACGGTTCAGTTCATTTCAATGGAAGGACCCCACGTGATCCAACCATGTACTATGCAGTGTGCCCGACCACCACTAAATGGCGCTAGATATATTGTTTTTAGATTTTTTTGGTATCTCCCGTTTATGAACAAGTAACTTTCTGTCTATAAATATTGGTTACATGATCTACCTGTAACGATATTAAGACCTGTTTAGCTCATGTGGGAAATTAACAAGCAGGTTGTACACAGGACAAGTAAGGGATAACGTTTTAATCATTACAGAAAGACGGGAGCATTGTAGAAATGATTAGGACCAGTTGACGGCAAATGTATTGTTACATTGTCAATGTAACATGGGTAAACATAGAAAATACAAAACAAGTAAAAAACCTAAAACAATCTTTCAGTCGCTCTTTGCAAAAGTTAATTTCAAAGCAAGCACAATAGGACACTATCCCAAAATGATCTAGCGATGTAAAATCAAGCAGCTTTACCAAAAAACTACAAGTTTTAAAGCAGCCTTCCCTTGCCAAAGTTAGCGTTAATGCAAGGTGCATGAACGAACATTATGCTAGTAAACAAATATTCACAGAAGCCTGAGGGTAGTAAATAGGACTTTAGTTTAAACCTCTCAACTGCATCTCTTAAAGCACACATTTTCCGAATAACATTAATTGCAATAGTATGTAGGCAACAATGCTGTATGCATTAGGATAATAGTTTTTAGGAAAAATACAGTACAAGTCATGAACACTTCATATGAATACAACCAATGGTAGGATAACAGCATGTTTATACAGTATACTGCTTTGGCTGCTTCTTCAGGCTCATTGATCGTTCAGTTTGTGAAATCATGTGCGTGGCTCTGCTGTTCAGTAGTCTGCATTCATGAAGCACATCTGGTGAGGTCACACGGAAAAATATCATATTATATTATATCCTATTATACATAGAGAAACCGTTTTGGATTAAATCATACTCAAAGGACAATATTGACACAAATGTAAACACTGACAATATATCACCAGACCGGTATTGTCCTTAAATACAAACTTTACCGTTGAACTGCTTGTAGGCTTCTTCAACGATGGCATTGTTTGATCTCTTTATTTCCCAATAGTTATCTTCCACCCATGGTTTGTAATCCAGATGTTCGGACAGTTGTCCGTTTTTGTATGTTCCAGCTAGACGTTGGCAGAGAAAAACAGCACAGTAAACCCACCACTTACCCATCTTTATTCTATTTTGCTAAAAGAAAGATTAATCTGTTGTAAGGTAAGTCCTATCGTGTTTATTATTGATTCTCACGCTCCCCCTGACCAATCTCCTGCTTGGTAGTTTTTCTTTATTCCATATGATCCTTTGTTTAACTTTGAAACCCAGCATCTGTGCTGTTTGAGTCCTGTTTATTTGACCCCCTCTATACCATAGGCCAGGGGGTCGTAACCAACTCTTATGAGATGATTACAATGAAGTGGAATTAGTGATTAGTGAATTACCTTTTATAGTGTCATCAATGTCTTTGCATAGTTGATACAGGTCACTTCCACGTCCCACAACTCGTTCACCTACAAATCAAGACACATTTTACAACCCAATACACACACGGCTAGTTGAAGGATCACAAATTATTAATCTTACCATCTAGGACCTTGATGTTGGCAAACATCTCAAGCAGAATGGTTCGATACAATGAGTTCCTGCATACTAAAATAAACGAAGGTTTACATTATATTGCACATTATATCACAGCTTTATTAATGGGATTATTTCATTTGGCTGACCATGACTTTTCATTTAACTCACCCGGGTTGGTATAATTATAAGTGTTGTCTTTTAGTCGTATACTCTCAAGCTTTCTCAAAGACTGAAGGCATTGGAGTGTCTCGATGCTGACAAAAGAAAGGTTTCATGGTAATTACAATAATAAGCTATTCCACATGAGTCACGTATCAATTACATAACTGAATAATCGTTTTGGAATAATTTAGCCGAACAACAATCATTATTACCTTGATATGACATTACCAGCCACATTCAAACTCTGTAAACTGTCGCAACTAGAAAGGGGTTCTGGAAAGGATGGAAGCAATACAAAACAAATGGTCAGAAGTGCATCGCTACTTCAGCATCGGAAATCCCACGTAATTGAATGCAGTGTGTAGGACTTTGTGGCATCGAGCAGTAAGGTTGAAGATTGAAACCACCTGAATGTCCGGTGATTACTTCCCTTGATAGATTAATAACTTGTAGTTATTTAGTCTGTACAACTATAGGTCATTGCTTACAAGAAGGATAGTGATCATGATCGTCAAATTCAAAACTTGTCTTCTCTAGAGCCGTTTGTCAGTTCTGGGCTACTGTGGTAACACTGTGGGGCATCATGGCAGGCTCTGTCTAAGAGATACGCTATATAGGTATAAAGGGATAATACCAACCGAAACAAAAGACCATTCTCATTTTCATGGGATTATCCGTAACATATTTAAGAAAAGATATTTAGGATGATTATTTTCAAATACTGCCAAGTCTGTTCCGCTAGACAACGCTGAATACTACACACTGCACCTTTAAGCATGAACTCATTCTTACCCAAATTGGAAATGCGGTTGGCTGAGACGTTAAGTACGACCAGAATCCTCAGGGAGGCGAGAGGAGCTAGATTGGTTATGTTATTTCCAGAAAGGTCCAATCTCTCCAAGCTTGTGCACTCCCCAATACATCCGAGATCGTGTATTCCTGCAGCACCAACACATAGTCAATGCATGAAATACAACACATAAGACATAGATCTGTTAATCTAATTGGAATTGTCTTACCAAGTCCTCTGAACTTGAGAAACAAAATAGATTCAAGATCGAATTCGCCTGTGCGTGACTTCAGCAGCACTGCAGTTATTTTCTCAAATTCTGCATCTGAAAGAGTGACGGAAGACTGCGGTAGAGACAAGGCGAACACACACTGTACATAGCATTATATAAACACAACAAGCAAACACTCGTGGGCGTGAGTCATTTGGCTGCAGGACATGAGTGGGAGAGACTAGGGTTGTCTGTTCTGTGTCCTAAAAGAAGAGACAGAAAACAGCTTCTATAAATAGAAGCTTAACATACAAACCACACAGCCCACAGATTTGGCAGTCTAGAGACAGTGATTAAGATGTAGGTTGAAATGTGTTCCTTTCCTCTTTGCTTGTAGGGTTTGAGCTCACTATTTTCATCCCACTTTTCAGAATATCTGACTTAAACAGTACCCTACACAGAAATAATAATGTGATAAATTATTTGGATAATCATTGGTCATTGATATAGGGGTATGAAAATGTAGGAGGGTTAATCAAATAAATTAAAATTAAATAATTTATTTATAATTTTCAGCAACAATTGTCCTGGGTTCGCTCCCAAACGTATGCAGTCTACCTCCAGGCATCCTAGAGCAAAACATAACCCCTGACTACTCATGGACTCTTAACAGCCAGTGCTGTTGTTAAGATTATTCTGTTCCAATAGGTGGGGATGAGTGCAATCTGACAGTTGATGGGGTGAACATAATTAATGCAATGGCTAAACCTGAAAGGGGATCAGCGGACATATAGCATAGGCTAGGAGAGACCAGCTGCAGGGGGACGTCAGGCTAGGAGAGACAAACTGCAGGGGGATGTTAGGCTCTGAGAGACAAGCTTGCAGGGGGGTGTTAGTAGAGACAAGCTGCAAGGGAATCTAAAGCCAGGAGAGACAAGCTGCAGGGGGACTTCAGGATAGGAGAGACAAGCTGCAGGGGGACGTCAGGATAGGAGAGACGAGCTGCAGGGGGACGCTAGCCCGTATGGCTATAAGCCAGTAGCAGGATGCTCGGCTAACGATGGGACTTGGCCATGATGATGGTTCGATTAACCGGATTGGTGGTTAAGTTTATGAGGTGAAATTGTTGTGGTTTCTCGGTACTTGCAGCAGTGAATGAACCGCACGTTGTTTAACTGTTAAACGGCAGGGTAGCCTGTTCAGGGTACGCCGTTTGATTGCTAGCAACAGCGTCATAGCAACAAGCTATCCACCACAACTTACCTCCATGGTCTTTTTCCCGCTTCGAGTCCATCCTTAAAACGTTCGCTACCTCCTCTTTGCTTTTGAACTATAAGTCAACAGTGTGTCCTGTGGGGAAGTGCAGTCGTGTGGAAGTGTGGAGTCGTCATTGGTGCGGACTGAGTACACTGACAGCGGCGCGCAGGTGGCATCACCTCAGCAGCCCAGCAGGATGCACCGCGACGTCATCACCTCAGCAGCCCAGCAGGGTGCACCGTTACGTCATCACCTCAGCAGTCAAGCAGGGTGCACCGTGACGTCATCACCTCAGCAGCCCAGCAGGGTGCACCGTGACGTCATCACCTCAGCAGCCCAGCAGGGTGCACCGTGACGTCACGTTCAGTGTTGAGCGCATCCTCTCAACCCAGAGAGCCTATTCGCCGCAGAGCAACAGGTCACCTATATTAATTAAATTAGAACAATATAATACCAAAAAACAACCACAATTTGACTTGACCATAAACTATATGATTTGCCAACCAAAATAACTGAAAGAATGCGTGTTTGTCTGGGAGTGCATTTCAAGTCCAGAGGAACACGTTCTACTTTCTTCTGAATGTAATAAATGTAACACAATTACGCCTCATAGTTAAAAAAAGAAGAAGAAGCTGAATTCTTGTGTGTGAGTCTCAAACAAGACGCATTGGCCCATATTAGTTCGTTCGAAATAATCCTGAATACCGTCTTGTGCACTGAGGTAGAATTAAGCAAATTATCCATCCCTTAAAGAATTAATAATGTCTAAACGGACGTTAACCACAGACCACCCTGACATCGCGCACCGCCCTCCCATATAACGTCCCTAGCGGCGTGCAGCTCTGCCTGCAGGGTATTTGTTTCTTCCCGCCGCTCAGTGGACAGCAGCCGGTGCTGGAAAACAGCAGGAGCGTTTCCACGGAGCTTCGATGGAACTTCCCTATCCTTGTCGTTTTTGGTGCTCTCGGTCGTGTCTATGATTGATTTTGAATCGATACCGGAATGTACTCCCAAAAATAACAACTTGCAGGGGTTTTGTAGAGGACATGTATTTGGAGTCCTTCACTTCTACCTAAATGCCTGTGTTTGAGCAAACACATGAGACTTTCAATGTTATGAATGTGACCCAGAAAAGTATTACTCGACTAAGATGGGTAATAAGCAAACAATATTTACCGATGAACAACTCGATGCATATCAGGTAAGCGTGCATTAATGTTTACATGTTTGTGTCAGTCTTAAATACTGTTACTTGAGTGAGGCTGACTAGTTTGCAATATAAGGCTGTTTAACGATAGCCTACTACTCAATGGAATTGTGTTGGTTATTTATCCATCATATTAACATTATAGATAGCCTATTCATAGGACTATTATAATACTGAGTATGTTAAGTGGCACAGAGATAATCTATCATGACTGTTTATTTTGATAAGCATTTATATCATCTTAGTCCATAAGGTTTTAAGTGATCTGACCCAATGCTGAACGCTTGGTTCAAAAAGGTAAAATAGGAGAGCCTTAATTGGTTGGCTAATGGGCTTTGTTGCTCCTACGTCCCAATACTGAGGTCCTCTCTATTGCAACTTAAAACACATATCGTCTAAAAAATAAGCATGTTCAAACACAAAACATGTGAAACTTGTTTTAAACATAAAGCCTCATCGTTCATTCACACGGGATTCATGTGTGCCGCTGCGTGGTTTAATAATGTATGTAAAGACCCGGGGATAACGTGTCTTGAAATTCTACTCCCCGGAGATCACTCAGTGCTGGGCAGCTCCTAGGGTTTTTCCTTGCTCATCGCAGACCTCGTGAGACGCGCGCTGATATCTATTTCTCCGCCGAAGGATTTGTGACACTGGAGAAACTATTGTTTGGCTGAAGGAATGTCGTCAAATATGCGATCACTTTACATGTTAAATAATTAAACAACTCGTTTGAGAATATTTCTGTTTAGAAATATAATCTATGTCCAAGACGTTATACTCCACAGATTGTTTTTTAATGCTTGAACTTCAAAACATGATGAATTAGGTATTATCAGAATTATATCATTTTATTACACGGCTCTTCTCAATAACGTGGAACGCTCCATTCACTTGCATGGGCCCTTCACAACTTCCGGCGGTGAATTATATTTGATAATAATTCAAGTATAATTGACCGCTGTCAAGGAAAATTGATTTTTTTTTGCCGTCTTTCGTAGTACTCCGCAAGTAGTCCGATAACTTATCAACCCCAGCGTACTCAGGAAAATAAGCCCCTTCAGGGCGAAGCAAACAACTCCTCTTGCATCTGTTCTTATTTACCCGATAATGATCGGTGTTCTATCCATTATCCCTTAAATTCATCCATCAGCTATTAGCAGAAAGGATAATTGATCACTTATTTGATATGTATGTTGTCGATGTTTCCTCTGTTGTTTACATCACAACAAATAAGAATATCCTACATTTTAATGAAACACTATTCATAGCAATGTAGAGGGTGTACAGTGATTATATAATGTGAATTGTGAAGACAGCTTCAGCTAACAGACTGACAATTTCCCTTTCTCAGCATATCTTCGCTTGGTGAAGTTAGAGACCCCTAATTATTCTATATGATGATCTGAGGGTCCCTCTGTGTCTCTTCTTTCTTCAGGGAGGTGTTACATAAGATGTGTAAAGAATAATCATTCTTCAAACTTGTTATCTCTTTTCTCTTCACAGGACTGCACATTTTTCACTCGCAAGGAAATTCTTCGGTAAGTAAATGTTTTTTTTGTTAATCCCGACCCAAAGCTCTGAACAAAGTTTGGAAGCTTGGAAGGGAAAGCAAATCATCTACAAACAATGATGGAACATTTACTTTTATGATGCAAAATCATATCCTTTTAGTCTTTGAACAGAGGTTCAAGTCTACTTTAACCATTGTCACTCTATTACCTTGTGCGTTCGAATAACTTCTTTCTCATCAGTGTCATCTTCCACTTATTCTGACCAAAATTGTATCATTCAGTGCAGTGCCAAGAGACGGTCCGCATTATGACTGTAAAGCGGGTGTAAAATGATATCAGGGAGGGCTAAGATCCCCTCTTTCTGCCACCTTCTCCATCAAATCCTCATCAATTAAACACATTTCTTGCCTCCTTATCTAATTGGATTGATGCAGCGGTCTCATGTTTCAGGTCTGCCGTTAACGTGGTTGAGGTTCGAAGATTGAATGACTACTTTAGGAAATTAAAAGCAGTTACTGGCAAAATGTTGCCCTCTTATAGAATATCACCCCACAGAGTAACTTAGTAAAGGCATCTGGGTCCCTTAAGGAAGGGATTTGATTTGAAATCTCATTACTCTGCAGTGATGGAATGTATTGTGTTTTTCATAACTTCCATTTTTGGGGTGAAATATATTCTGCCTATAATATGAACAAAGCCTTCAGAGTGAGACAGTAACGTTAACCTTTGATTTACTTACTTGTCTTAAAAAACAAAAAGCTGCCTGGTATGTTGATACAGTAGATCCAGAAAAGCATTTGAATGGGCATGCCAATATGCATTTTGCAGAATATTCCACATCTATGTAATGATTGTTTAATGCTTTAGTGGTGGTATACCTATCCCACACTAAGTGTTTGAATTATTCAATTGTATGGACTTAATAGAATGGTATGATTCAATGACACCCATATCTACCCAATTCCCAGTTATTTAGCGTTAGCCTTATCCATTGAGCTATTTCCCCTGGAGAACATTGAAGGGGCTCTGATTGCAAGGCCAGCACAACGGCGGAGGCTGAATCAAGTGTCAGCAGGAGCATAATGGAGTGCTGCACTTTATGACCTTCATAAACCACTTCTAGCTTCTGTCTCCTGCTGCACACATTATGACATAATTATGCCCGGTCCACCGTAAAGATAGTCATGGCTGACTGTGGGCCCACGCACTGAGCTTCAGAGGTCTCGTTCTGCAGGAGTGGTTGACGTAGATAATATACTAGTGACATAGATAGATGATGCATCAAAATGATTGACTATTTCTTACGTCTCTAGTGTGGATATTGAGCACAACAATGAAAAACAAATGTCATTTAATTGTATATATTGTTAATGCTGGGTTTCTAAGGTAGACATGCACCTGCATAGAAAGTGATGAAGTCATATTTATGTATGCCTCTGTTTTTATTGCTATTGATGGCATTATTTATTTTTGAACAGGTTATCATTGCAGCAGAATTAAAAGGGGATATTACAGTTGATGATTGGTTGTCGTTGTGGGTGCTGACCTACCTCTCTTCTGTGCTCAGGTTGCATGGCAGGTATCATGAGCTGGCACCACATCTCGTGCCTATGGACTACACCAAAGAGCCGGACTGTAAACTGCCCTTAGCGCTAATAGTGGCCATGCCAGAACTCAATGTAAGATGAACACACTGGTCGAGGCTGTTATTCTATTATTTTACAATGTCGATAATGACATGCTGTTAGCTAATGTGTAAAGGGGGAATGTAAGTCTCTCAGTCTCACACAAGGCCTACGATGTGTTTGGCTCTCATATTTCAACAAAAGTGGTTTGCATTATAATGTTTTCACCACTGGTGGGGGAAATAACCATTATGGCTGGGCATGGATCACTGGTGGTTTGGTTCCTGTTTGGAATCCAACATTCAATTGATTCCACCAGCCAACACACCCACTCAAAAACTATTTTTCTTTCATGGTATTTTCTTAGTCATCTGACATTTAATGAGATGGTTCACTCTGTGCTGTTGACATCATTGGAGGTTTTTCTGAGATAGGACATATCCAGCAGAAGTTACCGGGGACATTTAATGGGATTAGAACCTACCCCTCAGACCAGACAATAGAAAGAGTCAGCGATCATGTACACCCTGGTCAGCAGAACACATGTTTATTAGCCCGCTGTTTATCTGTGTAGCAGACCAGTGCCTGTATACACAGTGTGGCTTTGACGAAACTGTAAAGGTTCATTCAACCTCTGTCTAAATATTTTATTTATTTATACGTGCATTCAGGATGTTTGTATACTTATATAAGCTCACCATGGAGCCCTTTATCAAGTGACACATGGATTTGAATATTGGTCCTTTTTTGTGCAGGAAAACCCGTTCCGGAACAGGATAGTGGAGTCCTTCTCAGAAGACGGCTTGGGGAACCAAAGCTTCAATGACTTTGTGGACATGTTTTCTGTCCTCAGTGAAATGGCCCCCAGAGAGCTGAAGGCCATCTTTGCCTTCAAGATATATGGTAAACAAAAGAAATGACACACTCAAGTGCGTTGACATTTCTAAGATGACGTGAACAATTATATCTATTCTTTGTGTGTGTGTGTGTGTGTGTGTGTGTGTGTGTGTGTGTGTGTGTGTGTGTGTGTGTGTGTGTGTGTGTGTGTGTGTGTGTGTGTGTGTGTGTGTGTGTGTGTGTGTTGCCAGATTTCAATGTGGATAATTTCCTTTGTAAGGAGGACTTAGAGCAGACCCTGAACCGGCTGACCAAGGAGGAGCTGACGGAGGAGGAGGTGCAGCTGGTGTGTGAGAAGGCCATCGAGGAGGCCGACCTGGACGGGGACCACAAGCTGTCCTTCGCTGACTTTGAGAACATGATCACCAGGGCTCCGGACTTTCTCAGGTATTCTGACGCTCACACACGCCGCTTTTGTCTCGTCGTTATACACGGTTGAAGAGTAGACATAGCGGTGATTACAAATGAACTACTAGTCAGGATCGTTAGCTAACACTGTGTGTGTCCTTTTAATACCATTATGAGCCATAACCTGGTTTATTCATTTATATCTAAACCAGCTTTGCTGCTGGCTATCCAATAGGAATCCTCCATGCATTGTTGATATATTTTATAAAGGTACAGATTTATGTAGACCTTAATCTTAATGCACAATAACTTTTTTAATGCTGGTCTCTAAAATTACTTATTTGTGATGTTTTCGTTTGTGTGGATCCAGCACCTTCCACATACGAATCTAGGAGGGCTCAATGGAAGACAAGACAGCTGGTTGACGGAGAACCACTCAATGTCCTGAGCAGAGTGCAGAACCTCCCTCACCCTGCCTGGGAAGTCAACCCAGAACTTCTGGTCTTCCAGTCTTCTGAGTTATCGTGAAACACACATGTTTCCTCACATTTAAAGGGTCTCATGTAACAGGGCTCAACCAATCTCGGTCACATGTTGAAGAATCTTTTTCTAGGTATTTGATTGAAAGGCAGAATAATTGCTGCCAAATAATCATGTTTACTGTCATATTATCGAACTAAAGTCTGGAGTGAAAGACCATTTTCGCAGGTATGGCAAGTGGAGTTATTGTATACGTTACAGCCCCATTGAACCCCACCTTAACAACAACATAAATTCAATGATTAAAAAATTTTAAGAATTGAAAGTAACTAAAGCACAAAACTCAAATAGACACCATAGAAGGGATTTCCACTCATGTATAATCTATGCAAATTTAATTTTCTGTGATTTTTGGAGGATTTTGTATATCTAGGTTTGGTCCTAGGAGCATGATGACAATCATATCGTGGTGTATTCTCTGTTGAATGAAGGGCTCTGTAGGGGCTCCATTACCTCTGCCATTTGTGGAATTTGCTGAACTTAAATAAAGTAGAAATAACGACAATTCCTTTGGGTCCTGATAGTACGCACGCGGTGATTAACGTGGTCCGAGCAAAATGAAAAGTCAAGAACACACTAATTGAAGATATATAAATATAACATATAATTATGAAGGAAAGAGGTTGATGTTCCCCTAAATGCCATACTGCCTTTGCTTTCAGGTGAATGGGCTGCAGTGCAACGGCTGAATGGCATGTTCAGCATGTTCCTAAATGTCTAAACGGGATTCGAACTCTCAAACTACGGATCACCAGTACAAGGCATTATCCAATTGAGCCACAGACAAACCTGAAATGTACACTCATTCACATGCTCAAAATTTCTATTGATGAGCACACAACATCCAGAAAAATCCAAGCAAACATTTCTCAAATGAATTAAGGGCTTTCTTAAAAGAAAATACCTGAAAAATCTTTGAAATTCTGGGGAAATTAAACATTGGTTGTCAAGAACACTAACAGAAGAAATATTCATTATGACGTAAAAATGGTTTACGAAGAAGTTCCCCTTAATGCCATCCTACGTCTTGGCAGTCAGACTCAGATTCTTGGAAAGTAATGAGACGGAATGATTGCCTGATGAATTTCAAATACTGTTCAATGTTGTTTCTTAATTGAGTGGCTATGACAGAATGTCATGTTCAGCTGGAACATAATGCTCTTCGGGATTCAAACACTCAACCAATGGATCACCAGTACACGGCATTATCCCATTGAGCCACTGACATTCCTGAACAGCATGAAGCCTCATTCACATGGTGAAAATGTCTATTGATAAGCACGCAACATCAAGAAAAACTCCAGCACACATTTCACAAGAGAATTAAGGTTTTTCTTAAAAGAGCATAGATCTGGAAATTTGCAATGTTAATGGTATCCACCTAATGATAGCCGTATACAGTAACAAAATGGTCATATAGGCAAAATGGGTTGAGACTGTGGACTTTAGGCCTTTCTATGAAATTGTGGGAAAAGTAAATAAAAATTGGAACAGAAGACCGGGGTGAAAAAGATGCATCTGATTTTAAAGATGAATATGTAATTTTGAGTCCAGGACAATCTGGTGAGGAGAAATAAGGCAAGTTCATATTTTTTTTAAATAGCACCACCCTTGGGTGCAGTACCACAATTTGGGTTTATGGGTAGTGGGGGGTATTGGTATCCACCTAATAATAGTCATATATTTTTTAATACAATAACAAAATGGTCATAAGAAAAATGGGCTAACTGCTCCAATTTTATTGGCCAATATTTCTCAAATGGAACTAAATAAAACAAATTCTGTTTGTCTTTTGTGAGGCTTGGTCTAAAGATTTTATGTGGCGATTTTGTTGAATTTTTGATTATTTTTGTAGCTTGTGAATCTTTTTATCATGTTTGGCTCTAATATGAAATTGTGGGAAAAGTAAACATTTTTAGGGTTTTATAGATGCATCTTATTCTAGAGATTAATATTATGAAAGAATTTTAAGTCCAGGTCAATCTGGTGAAGAGAAATAAGCCTAATTCATGATTTTTTACAATAGCGCCACCTTTGGGTGCAGTTCCACAAATTTGGGTTAATGGGTAGTGGGGGTTATTGGTAACCATACCTGAACATTTCAAGAGTTGTAAATGTTCTGTATAGGCTGCAGTACGACTTTTACAGACAATAGGGGACCAACCAGCCTCGCTGCTCGGACCCCCTAATATATATAAATATATATATGTATGTGTATATATTATATAGATATATTATAACCCTAACCCTATATATGACGAGTCCTACAGTAGGATGGTGGCCTGATGAATACATGACAATAAACATTACTTGATGTCATTCCATGTCTCAGAGATTGTATGGTTGAGGTTCACCCAGAGACCCAAAGGCCCTGAGGCTGAGGTAATACTACATGGACATGTCGACTTCCACAGGCAGATTAGACTATATTTTGAGAAATAGAAGTATTCCGTACGTGGAAGTATTGTAAGCTTGGTAGGTATGGTAAAATGGTATTGGGATACCGTTGAAAAATGGTGTTCCAGAAGTAAGCTTATCAAAACATTCATCAACCATGTTTCTAAAGGATACCTCTGTCAAAACCCACTGTCAAAACGGACGCTTGGAGAGAAAAAATAAGGAAATTACTTGTGTACCGCTTTAAGGCCCAGCCTGCGTTGGAGAGAGGAAAAGGTCACTACAATCCAATGCATACTTTTTTTTTCAGCCATATTTTTCAGCCAGTAGCCATATGTGGCAGCAGAGGCTACATTATACCCGCTATATTACATATAGGCCTACCTGTAATGTACGCATCGGAGATATGCATATATTTCATTTAAAAATGTATATCTCTGCCTTTGGTCTTGTTGCTATGAATTTAAGACTACATAGTCCTAGTCACCTGGTACACGTCCGCCAGGTTTGCAGCTTTGGCCACCTCCGTCACCAAAGCAGTTCATGTCTGGGTGATGGTCGAGTTGTAGCTAGAGTTGTGACGCTCACGAACGAACCTAATCGATTGAACGGCTTTTTAACATGAACGGTAGTAACCGAGTCGCAGTGGTGAGCCGTTCTTTTTATTTTTCGTTTTTTTTACCGCTGTCACGTTCACAGCATGCGCACACAAGCTCCTCCTCCTACTCCACTGAGACGGAGAGCATGCAGAGTGCACTCGTGGTGGAATGTATATGCAAATTTCACATGTCAGTCAGAAGCAGGAATATGAAGATATTATTGTAGCAAAAGTCTTTAGCACCTGTGACTGCAGAATTTGAATGTGTACACTAAAGTCACAGTAAATTTGAAGTCGTATATATTTATTTTGCATGTGTACTCTAAAGTCACAAATGTGTATTAATATTTTTAATACCATTGTAAACACAAAATAGGGTCTGCGAGTACGCAAATCTGTGTTACAGGTGCACAAATCCTTTTGCTACAATCATTGCAGCGCAGTTGGTGCAAAACACATTCGCACACCCATGTGTCATCTGAGAACATGCCCAAAATGTGTGCATTCGTAAACCCAAATTTGAACTAATGCATCAGAAGTTGCACATCTGTGAAAAATTTCCTCACAAATAAAAGAGAGGGCGTCCTACTGAACGGAGGTGGGTATCCTACATTATGTTAAATGAAATTACTTAGTTCAAGTGAATTCCCCCCAAAGTTTTGCATTAGCATGCCGCAAATGTGCTCAATGGACAAGCATGAGTACCACCAGCCTATCTAACTGGTGATCGCGTAGCAAATTGTCATTTTACCGGTTCAAACCAGCGCTTAAAACATATTTTCGAATCATTTGGGCGATGGGATTCAAACTATTTTTTAAATCTTTTTTTGGGCAACTTCACACAGGCGGCGCATCATCCAACACATTTTGGACCTTAAGTTATGGATACCATTAAAATACATTGAAGGACATTTGCGGCATGTTAATGCAATATTTTGGGGGGAATTCACTTGAACTTAGTCATTTCATTTTACATAATGTAGGATACCCACCTCCGTTCAGTAAACCGCCCTCTTCACTTCTCCAGAAAGGAACGTATCCCGCGCACAAGTATGTATCAAAAGTTGCATCAAAAGGAGTGGATGATGAGCCATAGTGTTGGACTGCAGCAGAAGCTGTGGGCGTCTCTGCGTCACTTCCACTTCAACTCTGGAAACCATTTCCACCTTTCATCCTGAATGCAATTAAAAAAATAAGTCATTCATTAAAATATCTTTTTAATAGATTGCTGTCCACGCATTGTGAAATGTAACCAAAGCGTGTGTAGGCACCAGCATGAGGATATGGCTCATGCTCATATTGCTTTAGTAGTCATCGTTGGAACAGCGATGACTCACCTTGGCCCCAGCCGACGGGCCCACAGGTTTCACTCGGAGGTCCTCCAGGGACTCATAGGTGTGGGAGTCCCGTCTGGGTTCCCCCCGGGCCAACGGCGGGCCGTCTGCACCGGACAACATCTCGTACGCGTCGTCGTCAAACAAGCCGGAAGCATAGTCCTTGTTTGGTGGCGCTGACCTCTCCTTGCCGTCGACCGGCCCCTGGCCTGCGGTGGCCAGGTGGTACACAGGGCTGGAGCTGAGGTAGTCCAGACTGTGGCTGCTGACCGGTCTGCTGTGGCCTCCACCTCTGGCCCCACCACCACCTCTAGCCCCACCAGCACCACCAGCACCACCAGCACCACCGTGCTTCTTCCCCCTCTGCTGGCCCCGGGCCCCAGCGCCTGCGCCCCCCGTAGGGGAGGACCTGGGGGAGGACCGGGGGGATGAAGAATGTTCATGAAGAATGATGCTGCATATTCCAAGTTTGCTTTCCTAGAGGAAATGACAGCCTGTTGAGTATGTCACACTTCATGCTCATTATAGCTCCACCTATGGTTAATTCTGGTCGTATCCCAAGCTCATTCTACGTGCCTGTCAATTCATACAACTTAAGAAAGGTCAGGAAAAAGTATTTTGGCATTAGGCCACCTGAAACCAACCCATCAAGGGTTGTCAATGTACTATGTTAGGAAAGTTATGCTCAAGGGTGTACCGCAGGTTAACTGGTTGGTGTGCACATTGTAATGCGGGTGTCACAACAGTAAAAAAAAAAACTTCCTGCTGAATAAAGCAAAACATGAAGATCAAATAAAATTTGTTCTTTTATTGAATAACTCTTTCCTCCTCCCCCCTCTCAGAAAGACTCACAAAAACACTGCTTTAAAACTTTTTCCCAACATGGCCGCTAATGATATTATGCCACTCTTGTCCCCATGTCCCAGCAGGCCCCTTGCTGGTCTCCAGCTGCATCTGCTGCTCCTCAGAAGGGCTTTAGGGATACATATATCAACAGTATTGGTTTTCCTTCCAGTTATCGCTGCCGCGCTCAACACTACTTCTGGAGTGAACGTTGGTTCCGGGAGGGTGTGATAGGCTGTGATAAACATATAGTTGTAAGGGTAGACGTTGCCATAAGAGCTGTTGGGTTCTGGTTCAGGGGGGCTGTTGATGACCTCAGCGACCTCATCGCCATAAGGTTGACGCAATACCACAATACTACAAGTACATGTAGACAGCCGAGGCTGCGTGGTTTTGAACAAATCTTATACCTGTTTAAACATCCGAGATATGTTTATATTTCCCTTCAAAATGTACAGTGTAACTCTGCCGTCTTTGGCCTTATTGCTATCAATTTTGTAAAGTTGTTCTTCAAGACGTATTGTGCATGTGTAACAAGTTTCATGCATATTGCACTTACCTAGTGGTAATGCAACTTGTTGAAATGTTGAACTTCAATGCCTTATTATAGCGCCACCTATGGGTTATTCTATCCCATCCTTTGATTCTCTTTCTCATTTTACCAGTTCTACAAGCCTGCCGATTTTTGTCTGCCAAAAAAGTCACGATAAAACAATAAATACAAAAGGGTTCCTACATTTTTCATAGGACCCCTAAATATTTATTGAAATGTACATGGAAGAGAAAATACAATACAATCAACTTTTATCATAATAATGACTTGAAAAAATAACATGCTGCGTTTGACATTTTTATCAAATCATTTAAAGTATGTATCAAAAGTTGCATCAAAAGGAGTGGATGATGAGCCATAGTGTTGGACTGCAGCAGAAGCTGTGGGCGTCTCTGCGTCACTTCCACTTCAACTCTGGAAACCATTTCCACCTTTCATCCTGAATGCAATTAAAAAAATAAGTCATTCATTAAAATATCTTTTTAATAGATTGCTGTCCACGCATTGTGAAATGTAACCAAAGCGTGTGTAGGCACCAGCATGAGGATATGGCTCATGCTCATATTGCTTTAGTAGTCATCGTTGGAACAGCGATGACTCACCTTGGCCCCAGCCGACGGGCCCACAGGTTTCACTCGGAGGTCCTCCAGGGACTCATAGGTGTGGGAGTCCCGTCTGGGTTCCCCCCGGGCCAACGGCGGGCCGTCTGCACCGGGCAACATCTCGTACGCGTCGTCGTCAAACAAGCCGGAAGCATAGTCCTTGTTTGGTGGCGCTGACCTCTCCTTGCCGTCGACCGGCCCCTGGCCTGCGGTGGCCAGGTGGTACACAGGGCTGGAGCTGAGGTAGTCCAGACTGTGGCTGCTGACCGGTCTGCTGTGGCCTCCACCTCTGGCCCCACCACCACCTCTAGCCCCACCAGCACCACCAGCACCACCAGCACCACCAGCACCACCGTGCTTCTTCCCCCTCTGCTGGCCCCGGGCCCCAGCGCCTGCGCCCCCCGTAGGGGAGGACCTGGGGGAGGACCGGGGGGAGGACCGGGGGGAGGGTCTAGGGGGGGGTGGGCTGAGCCGGGGCGGCGCCTCTCTCTCGGAGGGGGCGTCCAGCAGCAGGGGGAGGGACGCGCTCTTGGCCTCCAGCGGTTGGAGCAGGGAGTAGACGGTGCGCGGCGGCTCGGAGGTGGAGGTGATGGTGGGGGGGCCGGCCAGGAGGAGCTGGTGAGGAGGAGGAGGACGAGGGGGTCTGCTCCTGGGGGTCTCGGGCTCCAGCCAGGCGGCCCTCCCTGGGGTGCTCTCGGCCAGGACTCTGCCCCCCTCCCGGCTGCTGCTGCTGCTGGGTTTCCCCGGCCGGGCCAGTGACGCCTCCCCGCCACAGGGGGAGCCCCGCCCGTCGCTCACACAACCGTCCACCTGCGCTCTCCTCCGCCTGGGCAGCGGTGGCATTTCCTGTGGTGGACAACGATAACAAAAACATTTAATCACCCAGGTCACAAATATGAATTCATATAAATGTATAGATAAAAGGATCTGATGAGGTCTTGAACGCGATGCGTATGACGACTGTGCTTGCCTCGGGTTTCTGATGGCTCTGTGGTGCCACGGTAACGGGCATCCTGGCTCTGGTGTTAACTGGAGGCTTTTCATGATGGCTGACCTGGATCATGTCATACAGCTCCTCAGCACACTCCTGCAAACAACCAAACACCTGTTATACCTGTGCTTAGACAACATTATTTCATAGTGTATATATAAACACACATACACGCGCACACACACACATACACGCGCACACACACACACACACACGCACGCACGCACGCACGCACGCACGCACGCACGCACGCACGCACGCACGCACGCACACACACACACACACACACACACACACACACACACACACACGCACGCACGCACACACACACACACACACGCACACACACACACACACACACACACACACACACACACACACACACACACACACACACGTGTTGACAGTGTGGTCTTACCTCTAAGCAGGAGTAGGTCAGATATTCCCCAAAGGGCTCAATAGGGCTCTTCTTGTAGTACTCGATGAGTTCCGTGAGGGAGGGGTGTTCTCGCGTGTCCCCGGCGACGATGAACTGTCCCGTTTTGCTCTGGCTCATCATGAAGTGGCGACAGCGCCCGTTGCCTCTGTGACCAAGAGAAAAGCACGAGGTGTGAGTGCCTCACCGAGCATGTCTCCTGGCCCGGTGTACAGTTTGCGTTGAGCACAGCATGACTCACTTGTAGGAGAGGATGTAGCCAGTGGCCTTGTCACTGAGACGAATCAGGAAGCTGCCCAGCTCTTTCTCATGAAGGATCTTTTCTGCATCCCTGTGAATAGATATCAATTAACATTATGGATTAAAGGATTACAAAGAATAGGTAACACTTCACAATAAGGGGTACATTTATTGACCAATAATTAACATTGGTAGATAGCATTAAGAAGAAGTTGATAAACAGTTAGCTAATGTTCTAATAATCAAATTGACTAATTGCTCAGGTTAACTACAGGGTTAGCCTTAACTCTAACAAATTTAACCCTAAACCCTATGCTAATGACATGTAATAATACTTTTAACTGCAACAACTATTTTGATTTAATGTTTAATAAATGTACCCTTATTGTAATGTGTTATATACCAAAGTATATATATATATATATATTATTATATATATATTATATATATTAATATACATTTTTATTATTATTATATTATATGATATATATATATATGTTCCACAGCAAAGACAGACAAGGGAACATATCTTAAAAGAACATACACTCATTATATAATTCTCCTATTGATAACAATAACCCCCCATTGGAGGGTGCTTTCCCTTGAGATGTTGAATCCAAAACTAGGTCAGATACAGGAGATAAGGCTGAGCAGGTTAGTCTCATCAGAGTCACAAATAATGTTAACATTTTTATTCATAAACCGACGGCTGAACAATAATTAAATGAAATGAATTATTGAGCTGAGCAGAGGGGGAAAAAGGATAAACGTATTGCCATAACTCTACGTGATTTAGGAATTAATTAAATATTTAGGGCTATGCCCTTACAATTATAAATGAGGGAGGTTTGTTTTAGCCTGATTTAATCAATTTATTATACATAAAAATATGTATTAAACATTATAACACATATTTTCCTATGATTACTCTGATGATACATTTTTCCATGCATCAGGATTTTATATAGGCTATCTACAGCCTTGATATTGTTAACTCTGTCCACGGAATTGACAACTGCTCTAGCCCCGAACACACAACACTCACTTTCTGGTGATGAAACCCTGGAACCAACTGGGGAATATTCCGTTCCGCAGGATTAGCGGGGCCTGGGTGTCCATGAACCACCTGACAGACAGCTCCCTGAGCCGGCCCTCTCGGTCCTCAGCCCCGGTGGCAGTGAATTTATCCATGGGCTCCGTAGCTGTGCGCTCCTGCGGCCCGAATAAATACAGAAGTCAGCACAGCTGCGTACGAGCAGCTTTCACTTCCCAGCGCGGAGGCACATGCTCTGCTGGGGTCATTTGCCTATCCCAGTGCGTTAAGCACAGCTCGGTACCGAGTGCGTTCTGCACAGAACTCTACAGATATGTCAGATGGAGATGTGCGCATTTGTTGTCAACCTGCAGGTTATATATATTTTTGAATAATAGTTTGTTCTAATAATCTCTTCTTTTTTTTAAATGTCATGATTCATGACAAAAATGTGAAGTAGCGGTCTGATGGTTTCACTGTTCTGCTTCGTTGGCTTCCCAGAGACGAGGTGTTTCCAGCTCACATTATGACGATAGTGCTGATATCTGAAGAATAAATATGTCAGATATTTATTCTTCAGATATCAGCACACTATGATATCAGATATTATATCTGATGTCTTAAAAAACTATAGTAAGCTATTTTATCCAAATTAGCTCTTTATATACAAGTGTCCAGATCAATGTTATGATGTTTCACTAAATGGAGATTGAAAATACAAAGTGAAACAAAATCAAATGTCTCATCATAACAGGTCGTTTACCTTCTGCCGAAACAGCCAGCAGGTCGTGAATGCGTTGCCCTTGTGATGTTCCTGGTGCATCTTCTTGTCAGACACTGGTTTTACCTGCCTGGTCTGTCCCCTGGACGACTCTGCAACGAAACCCCCAAATTAGAATGAATTCTTGACACCGATTTTCGGTTCAGGGTCGGAGTGTGTGTGACTTAAGGTTAAGCACACATACCAGCTGCCAAGGAGATAGGCATAGTTGGGTTTGACTTTACTCTCACTCTAGCAACCATTATGATGTTCTGATCAGCCACTTCTAAACCAAGAGATGCACAGTGAAGCCAAGATAAAGATAGATGGCATTTAAAGTTACACACCTCTTTTTCCAAGGGCCGGGTGAATCCTAAGATCTGTGTGTGTAATGGCACAAAGGCTCATAGAGCTCATTTGCATTGAAGACACAGACAGGGGTGTTTTCAGCGAGCATGCGTTTCCTGGGGAGCTATGGAAAGCATGATACAAAATGTGTGGTTTTGGTTGCACAAGCTGATTGGCTGCAGAGTGTTTACTCAGACACAGTCTGATTCCGTCAGACAAGGGAAACCAACTGCATCAACCGTTGTGTTTACTCTGAGTTTTGATGGCCATTTTGGCATGTAAAGTCAATCGACTGTCAGCAGCTACAATGAAAAATACTTAGAGATCTATACAATCATAAATATACAATTTAAATACATTTTGTGTTTTCGGTTCTGGAATCTGAAAAGCACATTTTGGATTGTAATTCCTCTTATTGCAGGGGCATATGACACCGATAAGCTTTGGTAATTCAGACTCTAGTCATCATCAGCAGCTGTCTGCTTTTCCTGTGTGGGTAGGCTCAAGCATGTTGCTTTACAGGATGGGATGATGTCATTGCAGATATAATTTTGCTCAATCAACAAATTATATCTGAATCACAGTCTAATGTTAGTTATGTTATTATTATATATGTTTGTATGTGTGTGTGTGTGTGTGTGTGTGTGTGTGTGTGTGTGTGTGTGTGTGTGTGTGTGTGTGTGTGTGTGTGTGTGTGTATTCAAATTAATATGTGTGTTTGTCTGTGTGAGTGTCAGAGAGAGAGAGAGAGAGAGAGAGAGAGAGAGAGAGAGAGAGAGAGAGAGAGAGAGACAGAGAGACAGAGAGACAGAGAGAGACAGAGAGAGAGAGAGAGAGAGAGAGAGAGAGAGAGAGAGAGAGAGAGAGAGAGAGAGAGAGAGAGAGAGAGTGCGTGTGGCCGTGGTGTGCCGAGCTCAATGAAAGGTGTGTGTGTGTGTGTGTGTGTGTGTGTGTGTGTGTGTGTGCGTATCTGTTTGTGTAAGTGTAAGTGTGTCTGAGTGTGTGCATGTTTGTGAATTCAAACAAATATGTGCATGTGTGTGTGTGAGAGAGGGAGTGCAATGGAGAGTGTGTGTGTGTGTGTGTGTGTGTGTGTGTGTGTGTGTGTGTGTGTGTGTGTTTGTGTGTGTGTGTGTGTGTGTGTGTGTGTGTGTGCGTGCGTGCGTGCGTGTGTGTGTGTGTGTGCGTGTGTGTGCGTGTGTGTTTAAACCTTTGTTTAAAGTGTCATCTATTTGAATAAATAAGCTGTACGTAAGCGATACATCTCTTTCTGTTGTGACTCAACCTTGCTCCTCCGGATAATCTGAGCACTTTCTGTCACAGCGATGTTGTCACAATTTCCATAGGCCCACTAACAGATGGATTTCCTAACAGTAACTTGCCAGGCTTTTTAATCTCAGCCCTTGGTTACACAATTAAGTGTTTGAGTTATAGGAAACAAAATTATAAAAAGATATGGGGGCTGTTGGCAATGTGTTGGATGCTGGGAAGTTAAAAAGATTGCCATCGGAATCTGAAGATCAGCGGCTGAATATGTTTGCATCTTGAATCTTCATCTGAATATGCATCATCTTGAGGCAGCTAGGTCTCTTAAATAATGTTTCTTATTTGTATGTAGGCCCCTAAATCATGTCATCATTAGACGTCTCTTTTTTTGTCTGTTAAAGTAAGGTGTTTATATTATTATATGAGGAACATGACTTAATTTATTCAGAAGGATTTTGCCTCTTAAAAAAAAAATGTAGTCACTCACACTCAATGAAAATATACAAGGCCGTTGATATGACATTCAAAATGCTGTGAGTATTTATGGTTACTAAAACGCGACCAGAATCTTGTCCCATGTCGCCCCCTAGCGGTACAAACGCATCAACCCTAGTGTCGATTTGGAAACTACAATGACCACAATGCATTTTCATGAAAGTCAGCAGTCATGCGGATGGAAACAGTCGTATGCATCCGCTGTGGTGCAAGAAGAAAGTTCGAGGAAAGATGCACGAAGAGGATGGCAGCGAAGCAAATTCCCCAACAGCTTCGGGAATTGTGGCATCCAAATCCCTGGACGTGGCCGAAGTCGAGGGACCCAAGGACCAGCCCGCAAAACTATGCGGCCACTTGACCAAACTGGCTGGCAAGGGGCCACTGAGGGGCTACAAGCCGAGGTGGTTTGTTTATGATCCGAGGAAATGTTACTTGTATTACTTCAAGACTCCTCAGGACGCTCTGCCGCTGGGCTACATGGAGATAGGCGATGCGTGCTTCAGCTATGATGTGGAAGGAGACGAGGGCCTGTTCGAGATCCACACCACAGGGAAGGAGTTCCTTCTGAAGGTAGAAGAATCACAGGCATGGCTGTGATTCACTCCATGTCCATGTGTTTCCTTATTTAGAGATATTGAGCTGTTGTACCATTTTCTGGAAAAGGAGTCACACCCGTCCCATTCTCACAGGCCTTTACTGTAAAACTTGTATCAGAACATTCTGTGACTCCCAACCTTCTATCAGGGGACATCTGATATTAAAGGATACAATTATAATTTGACTTATAACAGTTCACCGGCTGTCAGTTGATACATAGATTGGATAATTAAGTCATAATTACTTTTTATATTTTTTGAGCAGTTGATTTAAACAGATGTAATTGTCAGTTGGTCCGTTTTTTTTTAGGATTGGTGCAATCTGTTAAACGAAAGTGTACTTCTGCAAACTTTGTAAACAAATCTCTCAAAGCACCTTGCTGCCATATGTCAACGACGCTGAAGTTGGCATCCGATTCGCAGCATCCGATTCGGCTTGAAAACCACTTAGAATCTTCAAATCGGTCCTGATTGAAAACCACTACACCTAGACTCTTCAAATCTGGACTACATTATGTAAAACATAGTTTCAGATTTGTGAAACCTTTACCCTATTTGTGAAAATGCAATACAGACTTATTTGGATGTTTTTTAGGGGTCCAGACCGCATTGCATTTTCACAAATAGGTTAAAGGTTTCACAAATCTGAAACTATGTTTTACATAATGTATAGCCTCACTGTGATAATTTAGTCTAGATTTGAAGAGTCTAGGTGTAGTGGTTTTCAATCAGGACCCGTTCTAATGCAGTCTGGACCCCTAAAAAGCATTAAAATGAGCCTGTATTGCATTTTCACAAATAGAAAAAAGGTTTCACAAATCTGTAACTATGTTTATTATAATGTATAGCCTCACTGTGATAATTTAGTCCAGATTTGAAGAGTCTAGGTGTAGTGGTTTTCAATCAGGACCGATTTAAAGTGGACCAGCTGCTGAATCGGATGCTGCGAATCGGATGCCAACTTCAGCGTCGTCATATGTCAGTACACAGCATTCGGCCAAAGACGACTCCGAAACCGTTTCATAACCTCTCTTACCCTTACAACTCGTCGTTTCCTAACACCTATTGGACCAGATGGTGTTAGGTCCGCTGTTTTGACAGACATGCGTGGTGGCCTAGGCATGGAACTGAGATTGAAACTTTCGATTGCATTTCGATTGTTCTTATTATTGAAATTGTTATTTATAGATGTTAACATGTGTACTGATATGGCTCAAGATATCAAAGGATCAAGAATGTATTCTGTGTGTATTACTACAGAGATGTAACACCTAAGCAACCATATTTGACATATCCGCTTTTTAAGGTGTTTTATTTTGAAGTTGAGCTGTTGTTGTTCTACTGAAATTGTGAATAATGAGATGTGTGTGTTCACATAGCATATGCTCAGTGTGTCTCTGTCTTCCTATAGGCCCCAAACAGACAGATCATGCATTACTGGCTGCAGCAGCTCCAGCAGAAGCGCTGGGAGTACAGCAACACGCGCGGCTCCGGGCAGAGAGACAGCTGGAGCTCGCCAACACAGGCTTTCCCTCACACCGGTCTCGTTGCCGGAGACAACGGTCAGCAAAGCCCACGCAAACTGTGTGAAATTGTCATAAATCTTAGTCATAAAACAAAGCTACTGTAGATTAACCTGTGCTGCAATTCCTTATATTGTTATATTCTCTTATAGTGGGGTAACAATGTAACATCAAGATTACTAATCAGAACACCTAAATACCTCTGTTACAGTTCATCACATTATTATCTACATTCCGTCCGAATCACTTTTGTTCGTAGAAGGGTCAATATTTACATTTGTTTCGAATAATGAAATAATCAGTTTATAAGAGTAGGGCTCGACCAAACTAGGGATGTGGCTCACAACTTTTGGTTTGTTAACTTTTGTGAAAGACTACTCTAGAGAGATAAAGTCTAGAAGTCAAAATGTAGCACATTACAACGAAGGTTAAACATGGTTGAAATAAGCTTTTGTGTGTATTCTAATTGCGCATCCACCTGACCTGATCCCAGTTACTGGGCAGGGAGATCACGGCTGACAATTGGGAACCAGATTAAAATTCCAAATTCAATTATTTGATTGATGATTGAGAAACTACACATTGTTTTACTTGAAATAATTATATTATTAAAAGCATAGTTTAATTCTGTATGCATACTTCTGTCAACATTTCCTGACCTGCTAAGCGATTCATAACTCGGCAGAAATGCTTTCCCAAAGAATAAAAACTATCGTTGTTTTGGGCAAAATTAGGAATTATGTATCAGCGGACCCCAGTCTAAGAGTATATTAAAACATAGAATGACAGAGGCTGTCAGAGGCTTATAAAGACAATCGATCAGCTGAGACATTTATAGCTGTCTATCATGACCTTTCAACTCCTTCTGGCATCACAGTCACCAGAGATCTGGACTGTTCCCCTCTCTCTACTGAACCTTAGAAGTGTTCCCCTCTCTCTGCTGAACATTAGAACTGTTCCCCTCTCTCTGCTGAACATTAGAAGTGTTCCCCTCTCTCTACTGAACCTTAGAAGTGTTCCCCTCTCTCTGCTGAACTGTAGAAGTGTTCCCCTCTTTCTGCTGAACTGTAGAAGTGTTCCCCTCTCTCTGCTGAACATTAGAAGTGTTCCCCTCTCTCTGCTGAACTGTAGAAGTGTTCCCCTCTCTCTGCTGAACTGTAGAAGTGTTCTCCATTGAGAAGTCAAACGAGAACATGGAGAAGGTGCGCAGTGACTTCGCCCTGGAGACTGAGACCCACTGCGGCAGCATCGGAGACCCACCGGGCCTCATGTCCGCCAGGGGGCCCGGCGGCGGATCCTCCACCAACCACCTCAACTTCTCCCTACGCAACTGGGGCACCGAAATCAGGTACAGGCTCCCAGGGGCGTCCAGTAGAGTTCCATTGAAGTGATGGATGGACGATTGAGAAGACCACGGGCATGTATCGAAAGTGACGCCTCTACTTTGTGATCGTTACTTTTTATGACTGCTAATGCTGCTTATCTTGTGATACAACTGTTGGTACTCTTTGTCTTTAGGGAACTCTGCACCCCCGCTAATAGGAAGTGATTTCAGCTGAATGTGTTGCTAGTCATTAAGGCAGCGCTGCTTAAAGTATGCTAGCACTTACAATGACCCTCGTCCCTCTGGAGCCCCTGAGCAGCTAAAGACAGGCAGAACAGTGGGGTGGAGCAGAAACGTAGTGGTATCCACGGTGACACAATGGGACGGTTGTGAGTTGAATGGCCTCTATGGTGGGGCCCCTGCTGACTCATGGGAAGGAGAAGACAGGCAGGCTACAGATAATAGCATGTCAGACTTGCTATTTGCAGCATGTCGCTGCTCCATGGACTAACCACATGGTCACACAGTTATTCATATTTGACTTTGCACGGCGTGTCGTGACTCATAACTCCTGACACCTAGCACCGATGACTCTGATTCACCAGGCCGCTACTCGTCTGGCCTTCATCCGCGGCGTCGGTTGAGCAGCGTTTGATTCCCATCGTTGAATCCAGGGTGATGAAGGGTCCGCTGCCGTGTTTTCCCAGGAACTCCATGTCTCACCTGCGGGCCGGGAGAGGAGGGGAGCACCGCCGCAGCGTCTTCAACACCCACAGCGCCGCCAACGCCTCCGCGGCCGCGTCGGAGGACTGGGAGCTGGTGGAGCCCCCGCCCAAAGAGGGCCCCGAGCAGAAGGGCGCTCCCCCGGCACACAGACGTACGTCCCCGTCCCCCAAACCGCTCTGGGACCCTATATAATAATTAGGCCCCTCATTGCACATTAATATCATGGATGTTTCTCAGGAAATACTAATCCTCTATAAGTTGCTTAAACGTATGCATTGTGAGGCCTGTCACTCACTGTGTTTTTGATGAACTTGTGAAATGACTTTTATAGGATTATGTTATAATAATAGAAGAGGGTGTCAGAGGTGAGAACCCGAGCGAGGGCTCAAGTACACGGCTCTGAGGAAGGAGCTCTGTCTCGTCCCTCCGCAGACTCCATCGCCTTGCCCTTCGAGTTCGGGCGGAGTTCCCTGCGTCCCAGGAGGCCCTTCCTCCGAGACATTAAGGGCTCCGTGAAGTCCGGGCGCAGCGCCGACAGTGCGTCCCCCGTGGAGCCCCCCGTGGAGACCCAGCTGCGCCTGCAGACCCAGCAGGAGGAGCTGGGCCGCCTGCAGCAGGAGCAGGAGAAGCTCCGCGAGGAGCTGGCCAGCCAGAAGGTAGAGCAGCGCCTAGCCTCGCAGTTTGTTGTCCAGAGAAGGTGGTGTATTTGTTGTGTATTTGTTGTCCATAGGAGTTGGTGTAACTGTTGTGTATTTGTTGTCCAGAGAAGGTGATGTTTTTATTGTCCAGAGGTGCTGGTGTAATTGTTGTCCAGAGAAGGTGGTGTATTTTTTTATCCAGAGAAGGTGATGTTTTTGTTGTGTATTTGTTGTCCAGAGAAGGTGGTGTTTCTGTTGTCGAGAGAAGGTGGTTCATTTGTTGTCCAGAGAATGTAGTGTATTTGTTGTCCAGAGAAGGTGGTGTATATGTTGTCTAGAGAAGTTTTTGCAGTGTCTTGAATCAGTAGTCGTTTTTACACCGTTAAATATGCCCGTTTTATACCCGCCTTTTTCCCGGCAGGGTCCGAACGTTTCCACTGAAAGAGGTAATATACAGGCTTGATTTCGTACCCCAATTTCCCCCCCTCGAACCCGGCACATATTGGGGGCTTCCTTTTCAAGTAAATGCGATTAGACAGATTTGCGGCACCAGGGGCGGGACTTGTAGAGGTGTCGCTGCATTGTCTCTACAACAGAGACAACGCAGCGACATAGACAAGAGTAGTTCTATATGGAGAGACGGTAAAATCTGCAACCTGCTGACCATCATGGGAAAGAAGATGATGCAGTAGCATTTAAGAAAGACGCGGAAAGATTGTGTGATCTACGAGAAAGACGCAGAGGAAAGACGCTTAAGAGGCTTTTGTCAGGATAAAAAACATGTGGTCAGCATAATAAAGGATATGTTGGCGTTTTTTAACTTTTAAATAGTTAATCGGGTTTGTAGCCTACACTCAGATGTCTTCTACTCATTCTTACATGCAAGTGGCTTGAATAAAATAAAAAAGAAACATTTAGACTTTAGAGAATGCAAATTATTATAGAATTTTGATTACCTTTATACTTTTTACATAATCACAGTTTAGGTTCCATGTCCGCCTCGTTTTCACTTGGTCTTTTTGATTTACGCTGAGGGGGGAGTGCGAGGACGTGCAGGCAGTTTTGCCAGATTGGGCGATTCTTCCCGCCTGTATTGAGTACTTTTAATCACAAAAAAATTACATTGTCTAGTTCCAAATAGTTCACTTTTTTTACCTTTATCTGGAATACACTGCTGTGCTGCCCATTGTTTCCACTGATCGGTACTTCACACCTTAACCTAAATAGTTTTTTTATAATCATCTTGAAACAGACAAGCGACACGACAAGTGACACCTCTACAGATGAACAAAGAAAACCACAAATCATTTTCAACCTCTGAAGTGATTCCCTTACAGACGGATGAGTTTGTAGTGTGTTCAGTAAGACAAGACCTCCATTCATTCCCTCTGGTCTCTTTCCCTTTCACAAGGAGCTGGTGAGACTCTTACAGCAGACTCTCAGGACGTCCCAACGTGGCTGGTCACCGGCCGGCCCCCACTCCCCGCTCCTCGCCCCGGTCCTGATCCCGGAGTCACTTTCAGCCCCGGGCCCGAGCCCAGCTCCCGAGGAGGCCCTCCACGCGGAGACGGCGCTCCAGGAGAGTGACAGGCAGCTGCAGGAGAGTGACAGGCAGCTGCAGGAGAGGGACAGACAGCTGCAGGAGCTGTGCGGCCACATGGAGCGCCTGGCGCTGGAGAAGGAGAGCCTGCAGCACGAGCTGAAGGGCCTGAAGATCAAGGTGGGCGACATGAACGAGCAGCTGGGCATGATGATGGAGACCATCCAGGCCAAGGACGAGATCATCATGAATTTGTCCCAGCAGAGCGCCGAGGCCGGTGGCCACGGCAACTGTGGCAGTCCACCGCCCTGCAGCAAAGACCTGCAGGAGATGGACAACCTCAAGGTAGCGAAAACTAGTCGTGAATAATTGTTTCATTCAAAATTATGCTTCGTATGTTTCTCAAAGTGGGAAGAGAATATATGGATTACAAGTGAAACATATTGCCGGCAGGCTAGTTGAATCAATGAAGGACTTGATCTAAAACATTTTATTTTAATTCCAGGAAACACTTCAGGGCTACAAAACTCAGAACAAGTTCCTGAACAAAGAGATCCTGGAGCTAACCGTGTTACGAAGAAATGCGGAAAGCAGAGAGAAGGCTGTTGATGCAAAGGTAACGTGTTTGCTTTTACTCAGAAACAGGAAGTGTGTGTGTGTGTGTGTGTGTGTGTGTGTGTGTGTGTGTGTGTGTGTGTGTGTGTGTGTGTGTGTGTGTGTGTGTGTGTGTGTGTGTGTGTGTGTGTGTGTGTGTGTGTGTGTGTGTGTGTGTGTGTGTGTGTGTGTGAGAGAGAAAACCCAGAGAATCGCCTGCTCCAGCTTCACCCAGTCGGTGAAGTAGTTTCAAAGTCTTTGCCGTAGCTGCATTTCCTTTTTATTTGAGCTTTCATAATTTTCCAACTAAATCTGCATCATCTTTGACTTTGTGATTTCCCAGGCAGCAGTGTAGCAGGCAGGATAGACGACGACTGGTTAACCAGAGCTTGACCCGCATGTTTGTAGTATGACGGTCATCAAACACAGACCTGTGATGACAGCCTTACCTGCTTGTTTCACAGGATATGTATAAGCGCCGGATTTGAGCTTAATATCCGTCGTGCGGTGGTTTGACTTTGGAACTCGACAGCCAATCAAAATGCAGGATATTGTCTCACTTAGTGGGAGGCAGGATATTGGATTATAATGTTGTGCATTGTGAATAGAGTTGGCCACTTGATCACAGTACATATGTTGTATGATGAAGCTTTGGTACAGAAAAAGGAAGTGAAGCAGTCAAGCGGGCAACACAGACAGCTTGTGTAAGTGTGAGGGCGTGGCCGTGGCTGAGATGACACAGGTTAAATATAGCAGTTTACATCTGACCACGAGCCACCTGCCTGTCTTCAGTCAGGCAGGAAGCTGTGTCCTTCTGATCCCTCAGAAGGACAGGGAGGCAAAGGGTCGTCACACTCTAATGCCACCCTCCTCCTCCACCCTCCTCCCTCCTCCTCCACCCTCCTCCCTCCACCTCCACCCTCCTCCTCCACCCTCCTCCCTCCAGTGCACCTCCCTGGAGGCCAAGCTGTGCCAGGTGGAGAGCAAGTACCTGGTGCTGCTGCAGGAGGTGAAGACCCCCGTCTGCTCGTCCTCGGAGCAGAGCGCCGCTCACGACGTCATCTCCCGGCTGCTGGAGGACGCGCTGCAGGTGGAGCCCTCGGAACACCAGGACCACCCCGTCTTCAGGCCCAGCACCGTCAGGTATGAGGCTCTTTAAGGTCCATCTTCCATCGTCCATCAATCACGTGTATAGAAACGCACACAACCCTCCGCCGTGCCTACCCTGACCTCTGCCCCCCCCCCCCCCCCCTCTGCCCCCAGCGAGTACGACGCGTACGGCTTCAAGACGGTGCCTGAGGAAGAGGAGGAGGAGGAGAAGCTGGACGCCAAGATGCGCGCGCTGGAGCTCAAGTCCCTGTCCATGACGGACCAGGAGGTGTCGGTGGGCGTCAAGTGGGAGAACTTCCTGGCGGGCACCATGAACCGCGACCTGGTCCCCTCGCCCGAGCTGAAGGCGCTGATGCGCAGCGGCGTGCCGCACACGCACCGCCACAAGGTGTGGCGCTGGTGCGTCAACCTCCACGTGCGCAAGCTGCGCGAGCACCTGCCGCCGGACTACTACGAGGCGCTGCTGAGCGTGGCGCGGGACATGCCCAACCCGGCCTCCAAGCAGATCGAGCTGGACCTGCTGCGCACGCTGCCCAACAACAAGCACTACGCGTCGCCCGGCGCCCCCGGGGTCCCCACGCTGCGCAACGTGCTGATGGCCTTCAGCTGGAGGAACCCCGACATCGGCTACTGCCAGGGGCTCAACAGGTAGGCACGCACCCACACACAAAGACACACACACACACACACGTTTGTCTGTTTTTTTATTGTTTGCATATAGAATAAGGTGTTATTGTTGATGAAGTTTAGGTTGAGACAACTGTTTTTTCATAAATAAAGCTGTATTTTTCTATAGCCCAAAGACAGTAACTTAGTAAGTAACTGAGTTGGTTACGTTTTTAGTCAGTTACGATGTGATGCCAAAGTTGATTTGTTTTATGAGGTTATTGTTTACTCGCAAGCCTCTAATATAAATGAACATATGGGCTTTAAACCGTGACGGCATAAGGAAGTTCATGTCACTCGAAGAGAATCACTGAAAACCTCACAGATTACCTTCTTAGAAGTTTGTGTGTTCATCGACCTATAACCGCTCCGCAAAATAAGCCTCAGCGACAGCTCCGGTTCGTAACATCGGGAATAATACGGTTATCCCTGAGGTCATCTTCTCATCCCCCCCCCCCCCCCCCCCCCCCAAGGCTGGTGGCCATCGCCTTGCTCTACCTGGACCAGGAGGAGGCCTTCTGGTGCCTCATAGCCATAGTGGAGGTCTTCATGCCCAGAGACTACTACACCAAGACTCTGCTCGGATCACAGGTACACAAGCACAACTGTGATGTGTGAAATTCGGGACTTGCCAAACAACCCCTTCTATTAAACGTACCTTGACCCCATTGCAGGTGGACCAGCGTGTCTTCAAGGACCTGATGAGTGAGAAGCTGCCCCGTCTCCACGCCCACTTTGAGCAGCACAAGGTGGACTTCTCCCTCATCACCTTCAACTGGTTCCTGGTGGTCTTCGTCGACAGCGTGGTCAGCGAGATCCTCCTCAAAATCTGGGACGCATTCCTGTACGAGGGCCCCAAGGTAAGGCAGAGAGGGAACACGGGGAGGAATCGGATTCTAGTCCCTGTCTGTCACAGGCCTGTACCAAACGACAGTCCGTTGGGGAGCTCTGGTGTGTAGAGATGAGGGCCGCCGGCCCTGGGAAACAATCTTAGTGAACCAATATTGGAGATAAGCTCCAGCTTTGAGTGTAAACAGGAGCCACGTAGCGGTGCAGCTATCTGTCAGGGCCGCATTATGGATTGTCCCCGGCGCTCTAATAGCTCTCCAGTACAGGGATTAATGAACTGCATTTAAATACAATTTCCTTTGTTTTTAAATGGCCTAGGATTTATGCAAGGATATTTCTCCCCTTGATTTCGAACCAGTCAAAGAAAATGTGCCGTTGATATGATGGTTAGGTCTTGATTCATGTATTGATTATTCAGTTCTGTGTTTTATATTTTCTGCAGATCATATTCCGCTTCGCCCTCGCCCTCTTCAAGTACAAAGAGGAGGAGTTCCTCAAGCTGCAGGACTCCACCGCCATCTTCAAGTACCTCAGACACTTCACACGCACCATTCTGGACTCCAGGTTCGGCCTTGACATACTGTTTTCTTTGTCCTGTTACTCAATGACCATTTGTTTATGTCCTAAACAGCATTTTGTCCTTCTAAAAAAGGGTAGTACTTCAGTGAGTACAATGCCTGTATTGACCTTCACTACCGTCCTTAGTTCAATTTATATTTTTTTCTTACAGTGCCTTACGTTTCAGGCCTTTTGTGAACACAATTGTAATGCATCATTTTGCTCACTGAAACCTTGGACCGCCCGTCATGTCGTGACACTAACTCTGTGTTTGTAACCCCGCCGACGTGGCCCTCAGGAAGCTGTCGAGCGTGGCCTTCGTGGACATGAACCCGTTCCCCATGCGGCAGATCCAGAACCGGCGAGCGTTCCACCTGGAGAAGGTGAGGCTGGAGCTGACGGAGCTGGAGGCCATCCGCCAGACCTTCCTCCGGGAGCGGGAGGACCGCCAGGACCGCCACACCTTCGTCAGCGACGACGAGGAGGACAACTGAGCCCCGGGGTGTTGGGGGGGGGGGCGTGTCGGGGGCTCACCACCGCTGGATCAGAGGAGACGCCGTCCTCGCTGGATCGTCTGCGGCCCAGCGGTGGAAACCAGTCCCCCCCCCCTCCTTGGCTGTTACGTTTCCACGGACCCAAACTCCAGTGGCTCAAAGGCTGTCCTATCAGTATTCTTGCCATTCTTTGGTTGTTGTTGGTTTTTTGTTTGAATGACTTTTTGCTGTGAGCAGATGTGTCGTATCAAACAGTGTTTTAAAATGAATGCAATTTAGTTGTATTGCTGTATTGAATGATTGACACGTGATTCCCTTTTTGGGATATTATTGCTTTTGTCTTACAATCATTTGCTTAAACCACTTTTCTTCTTAACATTTATAAGATGTAAAATTATTCTCACATCTTACAAAAGTGGCCCAGTGATGATCACTATCAGGCTGATTTATCCTTCCATCCGTTTGATATCTGCAAAATCTTCCATGGTGTTTGGAGCATGGTATTTGCATCAAAGTAACGCCTTTCAAGGTGTGTTGTATTAATGAAGACCGTTGGTTCTTCTTTGTTGGGCATTGTTGTATACGGCTAGAAGGATTTAATCCCAAGCCTTTTCTGTGGCTCTATTTCTATGTTCAAAAGATCCTATCCTGTGTACCCCGTCCTCTCCTGTACAGCTGTCCTCCACAAGGGGGCTGTATAACTTTTCATGATGGTATTCCCGCAACACGTACAGCTGTTGACATTTATGTAACATGATATATGATTTTTTTTATGTGATGTCACCAAAAATGTATGTTCTTTTTATTTTTTTTACATATGCAGTAAGTCACACTTTGTGATAGTAAAATCACACAATTTGTTAAACCTGTAGTCAAACACCACCTAAATGCACCCACACACAGAGAACACACGCACAATGTAACTTAAGGCCAAATGTGGGACAACAGAAAGAATATACCCTTAGTCCAACGAATGTCCTAGCAAACTAAATGTACATGTTTACGTAATGATCTTAACCAGAGACACAAACATCACTGAGCTGTTGTTTCACCCTGCCTTCCACAGCTCAACCCTTTGACATTATTTCACTTCAGCACACAGTGTTTACAACGGTATATATTGTTTGGTACTGAAATAATGGACAACTTCTTATTTCCTTCCCTATGTTTATGTATCTGTGATACTTATGGAAGCATGCGTTGTAACCTATCAAACGAGGACGATAGTAGGATGTGAGGGCACTGCCCTGGCATGCAGACAGTCTAGTCCCACACCTCAAGGTCTTGTATTTGGAGAGCGGGTCTCTCCAAAGATAAATTCCTCTTCCCCATGACATGCTGAAATCATATTATTCTTTCCTGTACAATTATATTTGCTCAGAAACTTTCAGGAATGATAGTATATACTGCCATTCTATTGTGTAAGTATTTATTATTACAATGCTTACAGGATCAATGATCCGGAGGTAAACATAATATCACTTACAGTAAATACAATAAAAGTTTTTACTGCTGTAACATTTTGTGTTTATATGAGTGTGTTTGTGGGTGTGTACGTGTGTGCGTGTGGCATTTATAAGTCCGTCCGATGCAGACCTAGTTGTCAAAGTCCATCCGAGAAGAAGGATATGTTAGAATGTATCATCTGTATTGATAGCGTTCCTGTCACTGCCTGCTGTTCCTCAGGCTGCCTGCAGGGGGCCGGCCCTTTAGTTTGAACGCAACAAAAGCAGCAGGGCGCAGCCGTGATGTTAAACAAGACTGAAGACACACCGCAGGCACCACGCAGAGGATGAGACTGAATGACAAGCTACAGTAGTAGAGACAGCATGGCAGTTCGCACATCGACCTGCCTTTAACAACAAGGTAAGCCACTTACTGGTCAACCTTAAACTATACTACTATACTACACTATCCTCATTTTACAGCGTGTGGTTGGGTCTCCAAACTTGAGAATGAATGTGGAATAGCTCTTCTGTATGAACGTCATCTACAGCAGGAGCAGCATGTCTTTCCTGAGAATAAATCTATTCATAATAACTTGGCTTTCCAATGATCAACTGTGCCAGTAAACGCAGATACTGACCCAAATTATGTGTTTTTTTTAATATCGTGCCATCACCCGAAGATAAAAAACAACAACCAGCTGGGTTCACTTTCTGACTGTAGTACTAAGCCAAAATGAAGTCCCATGTACCCTTATCTGCACTAACTTATTTTGATATAATTTCATATAAGTTAGTTGTTTAACTACAATATGGATGACTGTTATTACTATTGAATAGATATTGGTCCATATGCCTGTAGTTGGATGCTTTATCCTCCCATGAGAGCATACGCTGCAGCTCTGAGGTGGAATGCTATTAAACAAGCTTCAACACGTAATCACATCTATCACTGCTTTGTGTACTACAGCCGACCCGCCACATCTCTGAGCTGTCGTCTGTTCACACAACGGATCATACTGCAAATCACTGGGACCTGAACAAAGACAATTCTGTTGAGTATTTCATGTATGAACTATCCCGATGAGGACATTGGGCATGGCGGTATTCAAACAGCAGAAAGTGGACGATTTATATGAGATTGGAGAAGCCCTGGGAAGGTAAGTGCCCTACAAGCTGCCATTTTTATTACAACGATAGGTGAATTTAATTTCGGTTCATGTATCATTTTGTGATCAAGTTCCCTGTTATTCTAAGAGCATTGGAGAAAAGGATTGAGGCTTTAAGGAGCTATGAGCAACAAGTGCCCATATGTTTGATAACAGTGTGGAAAGAAGCCGAGTTAAGGGGGGCCTGTTCTAAGGGATTCCCTCTGTCATTCATAGGATAAGGAGCCCCTTATTATTTGGATTAGATCAGACATAACTAGGGTGACCGGCGACCACTGAGACAGTTCTCCCTCTGTGGTCAATTAAGCATAAAGTATATAGGTATGTAAGTATATAAGATAAATATTGTAACAATAAAGCTAAATGATAAACAATGCATTAATATCACCTGGTCCCCTTGAAGGAAAGATAAGACAAAGGACATCCTGTGGGACATAGACACATTTCTCCCGTTCTCACCACCAACTCAGGTTTTGCTGTTATTTAATGCAAGTGATAATAAGGCCTTAATCTTTCAAACCTAGTCATTCTTGCATACTCTCACATTTTGTGTGAGAGTATGGAGTTTTATCCACTACAGTATCAGACTATATCGGCCCTTGGTCGTTGCCCCTGAGCTCAGTGCGATGAACGTATGGAAACAGCTGGCCCGCCGTGCGTGTTTTCCTCTTGACGTTTACAGCACGAGATAACCCTTCTGTCCATAAAGGTGTGTCAGGTTTCTCTTTGCATTTCTACTGTAAATTCAAAGGCGTTTATGTATGTGTGTCTATCATGAGAGACAGAGCAGGCCTGGGGGAAGTTGAGGCACGCAGTACAATAGAAAAAGGAAGCTGGGCTTTTTCACAATAATGAGTTCCACCTCCATGTGCGCCAATTACTGACTGACTCGTAGGAGGTTCGGTGGAACTTTGTGCTTTGTCACCAAAGTCATCAAAAGACAGAAAAACTACACACATTATGCAACGTTGTTGTGTCACTTGATTACTCAACCTGTACAGCCTTCTACATCCTTATTAATAAGGAGGGTGGGTGAACCCCTGCTGTTGTTTTCTAAACGGGTCCGCTCAGCTTGGGTTAACATGTGTGTAAGTAGTAAGTTCAAGATTATATCTCCAGCATCCACATATAGATGTAGATAGTGAGCTCTAGATGTAGGAAGTGAGCCCTAGATGTACATAGTGAACTCTAGATGTAGATAGTGGGCTTTAGATGTAAGAAGTGAGCTCTAGATGTAGATAGTGAGCTCTAAATGTAGATAGTGAGCTCTAGATGTCGGAATTGAGCTTTAGATGTAGATAGTGAGCTTTAAATGTAAGAAGTGAGCTCTAGATGTAGGAAGCGAAGTCTAGATATAGGAAGTGAGCTCTAGTGAGCTTTATTGAGCTCTAGATTTAGAAAATGAGCTTTGACAGCTTTCGAGCAATCAGTTGTAAACTGGTACGCTAGAGGCAGGACATTGCGTCCAAACCTTTTTCTCTAAACTAAGCTGGATGTGGTCAGAGTTTTAGATGTGGATGCATCGCTGTCACTCATCTGCACATCGATGAGCGACAGCGATGTGACACTGTGTGATTGAAAGCCACAGCCTCTGACACATGTCTGCCACACTACGATAGCTGCCTTCCGTTGTCTTATGTTGATTATCCTCCGCTCGTTGGCTCATTGCAGCCAACTTGCAGTCCGAGTGGCCCGGGGCCTCACACGGCTGAGTCACAGCACGCTGTGCTATGTGTGTGCGTGTTTACACAGGTGTGTGTGCGTGGTGTTCTGCCTGGGTTGAACTTGATGAACAGGTTCAGACCCATGCCTACGACCGTCCTTTGTCAAAACTGCTAGCCAAGGTGATAATTGATTCATGCTGTTTTAATTGGATCGTAAAAAGCGAAGGGAAGAACATGACATGTGGCGGACGCAATTCCACCTCCCAGCCCACTTCCTCCACGTCACAGCGTTGTGTAGGCCGTGGCGTTATGGAGGAAATCAGCTTCCTAGTTCATGTAGTCATCATCTGTCTTATTTTCTGTAAAAAAATACACAGGATGACCCTGTGGTCAAGGGTCCAGCCTGTGGTCTTTGGCTACATGTCAGTCCCTCTCAAACCCACCTTCCTGGCCATCTCCACTCTCCTGTCCTGGAAGGCAAAACAGTACTTCAATATCGCCCAAAAAACCTGATAGCTGACAGAGACCTGTAGAAGGGCCCGGAGGTTTGAGCCCAGGTCCTTCCAGCACCCTAACCCCTACTAGACTCTCTGGTCTGTCTCTATCTAGCCGCAGTTTAACGGAGCGAGGCGATGACATTGGAAGTGTCACGGAGGGCTGTGGTCGGCAGCTGCTCCCCCCTTGCATCACCCAGCGTGTAATAGCCGTGGGTGACAACATCATCGCCACGGAAACACCGGAAATTTTGTCAGTGTGACCCCTTGCATTTAACGAGAATAGCCGAGCTGTTTCACACCTTGGGTTTGAACCTGTTAGTTTTTTTTTTGTTTGTGTCTCCGTTGTTAAACGGTGGGAAAAGTCTACTGGAACAGAGCTATGGCCGAGTCGCCCACCAAGGTCATACTTGTGTTTGCATGTGTTTATTGTATTGGTTCAGTAGTTAACTGACCACTGGACCGAAGCAGAGTTGAGGGACTTTTATTCTATTCTTCACACGTGAGTTTGTGAATCACGCGTGTTCAGTGGAGGACATGTAAAGTGTTTTTATTTTATAAACTCTTAATGTATACATGAATATTCTGTGCTGTATCAGCAGATAAGTATAGACTTGAGTTTATTGGAAAACTTTGAGGCTGGAGACCTTCGCCATCCATGCCATAAACACCAAGTTTGCCGATCAAGTTTGGCTTTTGTTGAAGTGTTGTAAGGCACACTCACTGATCCTTCAATGCATTGTACTAGAGAGCAATGGGTGTTGTCTGGGTTCCCAGGCTGCAGCACAGAAAACATGTGGGATGCTTTCACTGCAACACGCTCAGAGTTCAGCCTTCAGCCCCGGGCAGCCGCCCCCTCCCTCGCTCTGCTGGCGTGATGAAAGAGGGGTCCGTATAGAAGAGGGAACTCCCTCGCTGACCTGCCCCACATTCCAGGACTTCCCATCCCGATGGGGGTCACCCGGTTGCTCAGGGAACTACGGCAGAACGGGACATAGCACCATGCTCCCACACCCTCATAGTCCAGCTCTGCTTTCATATCAAACCATTGCAATGCCAACCACTCCTGAACTCAATGTTCAACTTGCCCAATCGTCTTAGATTGATCAAAAATGTATCAAAAATTATCGAGCAAAATAATGTATATATATATATTCTTTATACTTTTATAATTATTTTTGGACCATTTTCTTAGTAAAATAGTGAGGACATACATCATATTGACAGCGTGTTACTCTCTGAGGTGACGGAAGGATGTTGCTTCACTCGCCTCTTACGCACTTCCAGATGTTTAACCCACACCCCGGTATGAGCACTCCCTGTGAGGAGTGCTGTGAGGATTGCTGTGAGGAGTGCCTTGAGGAGTGACTTGAGGAGTGCTGTGAGGAGTGCTGGGAGGAGTGCTGTGAGGAGTGCTGTGAGGAGTGCCCTGAGGAGTGCCGTGAGGAGTGCTGTGAGGAGTGCTGTGAGGAGTGCCCTGAGGAGTGCCCTGAGGAGTGCCCTGAGGAGTGCCCTGAGGAGTGCCTTGAGGAGTGCCTTGAGGAGTGCTGTGAGGAGTGCTCTGAGGAGTGCCCTGAGGAGTGCCCTGAGGAGTGCCCTGAGGAGTGCCCTGAGGAGTGCCGTGAGGAGTGCTCAGAGACCGAGCTGTCAGCGGAGGAGCCGTTGGTCCCCGCGGTGGCTCTGTTCCGCGATGTCTTTAAATACCGGGCCTGGCGCCGCACTGGTCCATGAATGCCTGCGACCTTGTTTAATAACCTTCAGCTGTCCAGGCGGGGGCCTCCTCGGAGACACGGCGCTCTCCGTTCCCCGACGGCTTAGCGTTAATGCGGCCGGCACGCGTAGCTTTGTCGTGGGATGTCCCCCTCCCAGCATCCCTCTGACCGCAGGTCTAAGCTAGCACACTGTGTCGGCCGCCATGTGACCGACCGTTATATAAGGAAACTGGATAGCCTTCAAGAGATGAACGTGTGCATTCACTGAGCATGTGTAGACGTTGTACCGTGTTGTGGCACATTGACACTGTAGAAGTCTATTGTATGATCCGTAATGATTAAATATATCCCATGTTGACTGTTGTAGCTAGTTAACCATTTCCTTGTTATTGTTGCTTCCTGTGAAGTTTGATTGGCGGCTGTCATTGTTACCAAAAGCCTAAGAATTTGACTAGCCTAAACGCTGAAGGTAGGCTTGAGGGCTCATCCCTACCCATGCAGGTGGTTCTTTATGTTGCTGTAGGCCCGCACGACTCCACATGCAACTGCTTGGTGATCTGAATCTCTGATTGTGTAGCTTTGTATTCCCCAATGGCCGTGCTTTTAGAAAACCTATTCCCAAATCTTCCCTGGTGTGTCTTCAGCACGTGTTGTCAGCCCCGTCCCAGCGGCGGAGGTCTTTCTGTTGGGCCTGCAGCAGGGCGCTGCTGCACCAGCTCACATGTCTTCAGACGCCTGGCCCTGGGTCAATATTAAAATGTGTGTAAATAGAGAACACACCCACATCTATACTTGCCTGTGTCTCCCCCAGGTATAGCCAGGCCACAATGAGCATCGCTTAACATTGTGTTAATGCTATAAGATAAGTGTTAGTTAACACAGTGTAACCTTAACACCAGAGCTTTGAACTTAAACCGTGGGTGTGTGTGTGTTTGTGTTCATGGGTGTGAGCGTGGGTGTGTGTCTGGCCGTTGGTGTGTGTGTGTGTGTGTGTGTGACGTGTGTGTGTGTGTGTGTGTGTGTGTGTGTGTGTGTGTGTGTGTGTGTGTGTGTGTGTGTGTGTGTGTTCTTGTGTGAGTGATGAAGGACCCTGCAGGCCCTCTGTCTCTCTGCGCCTCTTGTTTCCCTCTCCCCCCTCTCGGCTGACCCTCTCTCCATCCCACAGTGGGGTGAATACAGCAGGCTGAGGGTGACGACTGAGGGGCTATTTGAGGCTGATTGTATGTCGTATGTCGGTGTTTCGCTTTTATGCTATTTTTAGTTTAATTACGTTCTCGTTCTTACACATACACAGTCACACACACCAAGATCTATGCAAGAAGATGAGGATTTTTTTATTAAAATCAATGGTACAGTTCTAGATTTGATTACTGTGTTGGCATTCTCAATGGAAATTATGAGTGTGGGTCAATCACAGCATTGGCTGTCCACAATTGTCTTGATTTACTACATGACAGTGTCGTCACGGTGTGTGGCGGGTTTTAGAGCAAACTGGATGCACATGACAGAAGCCGGTCATGTGCATCCAGGGTCTTATTACCCCGCTGCCTTCACGTGACACCAGGGAGAGTTATTTACTTACCTCAAGTCACAAAATCCTGAATGAATTTACATTTGAATCCAAAGAATTTTAATGGGCTACAATAACCCTCACCCAGAGCTCAGTGTCACCATGACAACGGCTATCCTCCACACACAATGAGGACAGTGGATTGGTCTGTACGCCACACCTCCTTGGCCAAATATTTGGGATTGTTGAGGCAGGGAGCGGTTGAAGATGGCCCGGGCGTCTTGGCAGGAAGCTGACGAGGGGGCCGCTCTGTTCACTGCTGCGCTTTGTCAGCCTCCCCTCCCCCCAGGCTGGGAAACAGGAAGTCCAGAATCTGTTGTCACTGCGTTGCACACTGTGGCCGTGGTAGATAATAATAATAATAATACATTTAATTTAGAGGCGCCTTTCAAAACACCCAAGGTCACCTATGAGATGAGTTCCCATCCCTGCACAGGAGAATATCTTAGACATAGAACAATGTCTAAGATTCACGCCTTAATGCCTGAAGGCATTACCTTATTCGGTACAAACCTCCCATCAACTATGTCTCTCTTTGATTCATCACTATCACGTTCATCATTGGATATTCATCCTTTTAAAACAGGTGAATATGTGAGCGCGCCAATTTAAAATGTCCCTCTGCCTCCCCTCCCTCTCTCTGTGTCCCTCTGTCTCCCACTCTGTGTCCCTCTGCCTCCCTCTCTCTCTGTCCCTCTGTCTCCCTCCCTCTCTCTCTGTCCCTCTGTCTCCCTCTCTCTCTCTGTGTCCCTCTGTCTCCCTCTCTGTGTCCCTCTGCCTCCCTCTCTCTGTCCCTCTGTCTCCCTCCCTCTCTCTCTGTCCCTCTGTCTCCCTCTCTCTCTCTCTGTCCCTCTTCTGTCTCCCTCTCTGTGTCCCTCTGCCTCCCTCTCTCTCTGTCCCTCTGTCTCTCTCTCTCTCTCTGTGTCCCTCTGTCTCCCTCTCTCTGTCCCTATGTCTCCCTCTCTGTGTCCCTCTGCCTCCCTCTCTCTGTGTCCCTCTGCCTCCCTCTCTCTCTGTCCCTCTGTCTCCCTCTCTGTGTCCCTCTGCCTCCCTCTCTCTCTGTCCCTCTGTCTCCCTCTCTGTCCCTCTGTCTCCCTCTCTGTGTCCCTCTGCCTCCCTCTCTGTGTCCCTCTGTCTCCCTCTCTGTCCCTCTGTCTTCCTCTCTGTCCCTCTGTCTCCCTCTCTGTCCCTCTGTCTCCCTCTCTGTGTCCCTCTGCCTCCCTCTCTCTCTCTCTGTCCCTCTGCCTCTCTCTCTCTGTCCCTCTGTCTCCCTCTCTGTGTCCCTCTGCCTCCCTCTCTCTGTCCCTCTGTCTCCCTCTCTGTGTCCCTCTGCCTCCCTCTCTCTGTCCCTCTGTCTCCCTCTCTGTCCCTCTGTCTCCCTCTCTGTGTCCCTCTGCCTCCCTCTCTCTCTCTCTGTCCCTCTGCCTCTCTCTCTCTGTCCCTCTGTCTCCTGTCCAGCGGGCAGTTTGCCGTCGTGAAGCGGTGCCGGGAGAAGAGCACAGGTCTGGACTTTGCGGCAAAGTTCATCAAGAAGCGCGTGAGCCGGGGGAGCCGGCGCGGGGTGCGGCGGGAGGCCATCGAGAGGGAGGTGCACCTCCTGCAGAGCCTGCAGCACGCCAACATCGTGACCCTGCACGACGTGTTCGAGAGCCGCACCGACGTGGTGCTTGTCCTGGAGCTGTGAGTCCCCTCCCCCCGCCAGGAGATACCTTGTTTTAACGGGTTAATGCATATGGATATAGTCTCACAAGTCAGTCTTAATTATGTACAACTCTGACTGGAGCAAAGTCCACGCTACACGCTGTCTAGATGGTTTTTATTGGGGTCCCCCAGGCAAAGGATGCAGGGCAGTGGGGTTGGAAATCAGGTTCGCTGTAAGTCTGTAGATAACGATACATGACGCTGGTGGTCCATGTTGCCGTGCAGGAGATCTCTCCCTGGATGTGTGTGGTGGAGGCTGGTTTAACCTGTTGCACACCGATTGCTCAATGTACAACAGGTAATCAGCTTTAACATAGTAGGATGGCTGGATCCAAGATGGATATAGATTTAACGTCCTTTGCCTATTAGGTTGAAACAGTGTTGATTATTTGGGTACATCTCACATGGTATAACACTATGCGATTTAAAAAATGTGTTCTAGAAAAAAGGGGGGCTTGTTATCCCCATGTTTACGACCCACGCCAACTTTATGATACCTTCTTAGTACCGTCGTTGTGTAACTTGTTATGAGCATTATAATGAGCGATGTTGTGTACGAATTGCGCCTAACTTTACCTCGGACGCACAGAGACATTAGACACATTGCTGCTCAGACGGAGCGTCGGCGTCCACACACACCGCCACCGGGGCCCCTTGGTCGTGACATCAGATTACCTCGGACAAGGTAGTCTGATATCACGAAAAGAACGCCATCAGGAAGAGCGTGTTCACGCAGTGTTTCGGGAAGAAAATAAACAACGTAGGATTTTACCCCTTTTTTCCAAATCAGGGACTTACTTCAGTAACAGTGATACACTGGCATAGATTACCATGTTGACGATCATATAAGACAAATCACCACGTTTAAAAAGGGGGTTTTGGGTTCACTGGCTCGTTAAGAACACCTGCTATATTTCATTAGAATTTCGACCCAGTTTTGCTTTCGTCTAGCTCTGCCTCACGACAGCGCGATGTTGTCTTTATAGATATCCGCTTTTCGCTCAAAAGGGATGTGCAGCCAAACCACAAGTCCACACACACACACACACACACACACACACAAAAAATACACAGTCACACACACGCACAGTATTCAAAGTGCTCAGGAATGTAAAGTCCTAATTAGAACAAATTAAATGCTAAATCCAATCAAATGGGGGGGGGGGGGGGGGGTCGTGGGGTAGGCCGACCAACTGGCTGAATCCATTGTGTGTGTACGTCACACTGCATGCTCACAGGACGCACACGGGGCTATGGAGTGTCCAAAGTGAACTTGGTTCCAACCATGCTTTGTGTATCCTGTATTATAGAGGAGAGTTGCTTTATAGTGACGTAATATATGTCACCGTTTAATTTAAACTTTACAAAAACATTCTGCTCGAGTTAATGACCCTTTTTGTGCAACAGATCTTCCATATGTGTTACAGAGTGTCTCTATGTGTTACTTAGTCTTCATGTGCTAAATAGTGTATACATTTGCTACATATATTCCATGTGTTAAGTGTCTCTATGCCCTGCATAGGGTCTATGTGTTTAACAGAGTGTCTATGTGTTTTAAGTTGGGTGTTACCTAGTGTCTTTAGACCACGTAGTGTAAATGTGTGTGTGAGGGACCGGCGTGGTCGCCCCACGTATCTGGGATACGGGCAACTGGGTATCGCGAGTGTGGGCAAAAATGAGGGCAATGGACTGACGACTAAGAAAAGTGAAGTTTTAATCTCTCCAAACATTCACAAAAATAGAGCAACGTTCAAAAACGAAAAGGAAATGACTGCACCAGTCAGCAAACCAAACTAAGATAACATAAAATAGCATACCATAACATACGTTTCTCGTACTGGCCTCACTCCAAGCCAGCACCACCTTCAGCGCCAAACACCAAATGAAAAAGGCCCTTAAATAGGGAAATGGTAATTGGACCAATTACGGCCATATGGGCCAGACCATTAGCTGGGGGAACATTTACCTAAAGCTAACAATCCTATACTGCCCCCTATACTACGGAAGACTAACTTCCACCATCCCAATCTAATACACACACACACACACACACACAATATAATAATAATAGTAATAATAATAATAATAAAAGCTCTAATGCGAGACAGTGAGAAGGGGGAGGATTTCACCTTCTCACAGTGTGCTACATATCTTCCATATGTGTTTCAGAGTCTCTGGCGGGGAGCTGTTTGACTTCCTGGCTCAAAAGGATTCCCTTTGTGAAGAGGAGGCTACTCAGTTCTTAAAGCAGATTCTGGAAGGCGTGCGGTATCTCCACTCTAAAAGAATCGCTCACTTTGATCTCAAGGTACGACCAGCCTTCCCCTTTTGTTTGAATGATGCTGGCCCACGCTCATCTTCACACAAACACCCACATTCACCTCCCATCTGGGGTCACTGCGGAAGCTGCATGTTTCAGCAGCGATACCGCGTGCTATGTATAGGTACATCTCCGATGTGTTCTTTTATGGGCTTCCTGTTTTCTGAAGCCCCGGACCCTTAAGATCAGACCACGAGGGTACCTGCACGTCAGGGGGAGGATGTCAGCTCGCAGGCTGAATGATCATTACATCCTGTTTTGGACGTTCTCGTCGAGACCTTTAAGATCCAGATGCCTGAACACTGTTTGACCTGCGATGCCCGACATGAATTCACTTGTCGTCACTTGTTGTTTTCCTGTAATGCTGAGTGAGTCAGTCCAGCATAGGATCCATCCACCCTGTTAAGGCCACTTGACTAAGCTTTTGACTTTTGAACCTTTCAGGTGTCTGAGCAAAAAGCTATTTAGCGCGACAGACACCCAATTACGTAATCCATATCATCATCATCCATGTAGCTCTTTCAGTATTAACACATTGACAGTAATATCACCCTGTGATAATTGCATATTTCTCCTTTAATGCCTACACTGTTAGATGACTCTAAAACAGGTAACTCAGACTCTATGCTAAATGATGCCAAATGTATTCTTAATATAAGTAGGAATCGTTTGTCTAACCTGGGCCGTTTTGTGTGTTTTTGTGTTTGTGTGTGTGTGTGTGTGTGTGTGTTTGTGTGTGTGTGTGTGTGTGTGTGTGTGTGTGTGTGTGTGTGTGTGTGTGTGTGCGCGCGTGTATGTGTGTGGTGTTTATGTGTGTGTATGTGTGTGTTTGTGTGTGTGTTTGTGTGTGTGTGTGTGTGTGTTTGTGTGTGTGTTTTGTTTTGGTGTTTCAGCCTGAGAACATAATACTGCTGGATAAGAATGTTCCAGTGCCTCGCATCAAAATCATAGACTTTGGCCTCGCACATAAAATAGAAGCCGGCACGGAGTTTAAAGAAATTTTTGGAACCGCTGAATTTGTGGGTACGTAACAAGCTGAGCTCTATTGTTCTGCGTCTCCTGTTTGAAACACTAAGACCTCTCCAGATTTGGAGTGAGGCTTGTTGTTTTGGCCTTTGGGGTGTCAGTGATGTTCAAGTGTGTGTCCTTCTATTTGTAGCTCCAGAGATAGTGAACTACGAGCAGCTGGGCCTGGAGGCAGACATGTGGTAAGAGAGCCCTAATGACTGCTGCGCTGAAGCCCTGCTTATGGGCTCTGTCCGGACTCACAGTGTTGTTGTTCTCATTCACAGGAGCGTCGGAGTCATCACTTATATCCTGTAAGTAGCACTCCACTTCCAACTGTCCAAATGATCCACCCAAAGGGGAGGTGTGTGTGCGTGTGTGTGTGTGTGTGTGTGTGTGTGTGTGTGTGTGTGTGTGTGTGTGTGTGTGTGTGTGTGTGTGTGTGTGTGTGTGTGTGTGTGTGTGTGTGTGTGTGTGCCTGTGCATCTCTGTGCGGGTGCAAACACGTGCGCTAGTTAACATGTCCCTGTCGCCGTGGCTACAGCTTGAGCGGGGCGTCGCCCTTCCTGGGAGACACCAAGCAGGAGACGCTGGGGAACGTGTCGGCCATGAACTACGACTTTGACCCCGAGTTCTTCGGCACCACCAGCGAGCTGGCCAAGAACTTCATCAGGGGGCTCCTGGAGAAGGACACCAGGTAGGGGGCCCTCCTCTCTCTCTCTCTCTCTCTCTCTCTCTCTCTCTCCCCGTAACAGGCTCAGCGGCCTGGGGGGCCGGAAGGGCCAAGTCCCCCGCTCCCGGTACAGAGCCTCCGCGCTGGATCCTGTGCTGCAACAAATCCTGTGGGATTACCAGGGCTTCAGAGGCCTGGGGAGAGCGCTGCTTTCCAATCCCCGTAAAGACCAGACTTTCTCTCTCTGTTGTTACGGCACGATGAGCACTTAAAGGTGCAGTGTGTTGAATTCAGAGGCAGCGGGAGCATCTCGACTAGATTGTGGAAGATTGGAAGATTCATAAGTAGGTTTTAATTAGTGTATAGTCCAATTAAAAATAGGAATTTATTGAACCCTTTATATATACATAGACATACATTATTTCTTCCGAGGAGCCGACAATTTTGATCCGCCATGTTTTACAGTAGCTTTGGTTTTAATGACTAAATCACCAAACACATTAGGAAACCTGATCTTTGACAGTTGGCTAATAATACTGTCCGAGACGATGACATAATCTTGAAAGTACCTAATGGCTTCTTAAAGGCCACCGTAGCCTCTCCTATAAGGATATCCCCGCTCGTTGCCACTAAATCCTAAAACTTGCACCTTTTAAAGGAAAAACGTCCAACTGTAAATTGAAACCTAACGAAGCCACTATAAATCATTGATTCTAGATGCTGCATTTTGGAATTTATCTAGAAAGGGTCATGCCTTACACTTGCTGCTAGATTGCTTTGGCAAAGTCAAGGTTTATTGATTGAATGGATCATTTATTCATCAATTATCTCATTTCCTTCAGAAAACGGATGACCATAGAAGATGCTCTTGACCACCCTTGGATCAAGGTAAGCACGAGGTTTCTGCTGTTAAAGAGCATGTTTTGTGTACTCAAATTCACCACTGATTAATACTACTGAGATCTCACACAACAGTATCTCACGCAACACAGACTCATATCTCTGCTGACGGTCAGTAGCAGGTTTCACTTAGTTTGTGGTCGTGGAAAGTTACACTTCAGTACATTTTCTCACAGTCACACCACTGAACAGTGGTGTGAGGACACACCACTGCTGACGATGCACTTCCTATATCTAGTTGTTGCTACCTCAGTCGCCGTTTTACCTCAAAACACTTTTGAAGATCACAGTCACAAAGACGTCATGTAACCTAAATCGTTCAAACTGCACGTTTTGGATTTTTTTCTTCGTGGACGTTTAACCAACGCTTTTCGGAGCTGAAGACGTTTCCTACAAAGATCTCTGACCTGCATGTGAACGGTGTGACATCCTTGCATCCTTCCGAGCAGCACAAGCTAAGACACAAGGAGTCTAACACAACTCACCACCGACTCACCAACGTCCCCAACGTTGATTCCCCCTCAAGTGTGAGTGTTCTGTTCGCACCCTGAACGACCACCGATCTCACACCGTCTCCCTGCACCCCCCCTCATGTCTCAAGTCCCACGGCCTCGAGGACATGAGCGCCGCCCCGCAGGTCCCAGAGACCCCCCAGGCCCCAGGGGCCCAGGGGGTCGAAGTGATCCCGGAGGCCCCCCAGGGCCCAGAGACCCCTGCGGCCCAGCGGAGGGTGGGCCTCAGGGGCCACAGCCTGCAGGGCCTGCAGGGCCACAGCCTCCAGTCCCAGCGCGGCACACCCCGGAGCCATACCTCCGCCGACGCGGAGCTGCTGGCCCGCGTGGCGGAGGAAGCGGGCCTGATGGAGGCGCAGGCGCTGCTGCGCGCCTGCGACCGGCAGGAGGCCGGCCGCGGGGCGGAGAGCGAGGGCCCCAGGAAGCAGCTGTCCCTGGACCGCTTCGAGGTGCACAAGGAGGAGGCGTCCCGGCGGCGGCTGCAGGGCGACGCGCGGCGGGCGGACGCCGCGGCCCGGCCGGCAAGGGCCTGTACGACAGGGAGGTGACGCTGGCGCTGAGAGAGCTGCTGCAGAGGGGCGGGGAGCTCTGCGCCGCGGCCCGGCAGCCAATCACAGAGTCCGGCTAGCCAAAGGGGACGGGTGACTTGAGGATTGGGTCTTCTGATCTAATATGTTGTATTTATTTAAGGTTGATTTATTTATGGTTCACTTCATTATTTTATTCCAAACGTTTTGGAATGTTTCTTTCTTATATACTTTGTAACTTTTTATAAAGGTAAAGCGTTTTTGGAAGTATTTGTTACAGCAAATAAAAAGGTGCAATATGCAAGATTTGCGTGTTCAAACAAGCTCCAGAGTTAACGTGTAAATGAAACGTTCTGCTGCGCCCCCCTCCCCCGCTCTCTCCAAGCCCCGCCCACCCTCAAAAAGCGCTTCTTGAGATGATATTGTTCTACGCTTGTGTAGAGCCTGAGCATTTTTCCCAGATCCATGTTGCCTTAAAGTCTACATGACAGAACGTGTTAAATTTAAAACATGAAAATGTTGCATATTATACTTCCTAGAATGTACGTTTCTGTCCAGTTTTAGAGCAGTTATTACTTATTTTCTTTCTTGGAAAGTCGATTTGTTTGTTATTTATTTATTTTTTCTCATTCCATTCTGTTCTAATCTTTTACTGAAAATGTTACTGAAAATTAATTTGTTGTGCTTAAGTCCTTTATTTGCCTTTTTCATGATGGAAAAGGGAGCACCTTTTACTTTATTTGTTATATTTATTTCTAAGGATGTTCAATGGATGACTATATATATCAAAGATTAAATTACGCTCTGTATTATATAGTTCTTCCAAATGTCAGAATCTACCTGTATTTTGTACGTTCACTAACTTGAAATTGAATATGTGCATATTTGGTTTATCCTTGATTTACACAATGTTCCTGAACTTATATTTTTGCACTACTGTCATTTGTTTCAACTGTTAAAGTTTTGTCTCTTTCAACACAAAGATTGCAAAGACACATCGCTGGCCTTGGACTTTATTCCCCCACAAACATTTCCCACAGCCATTTTTTTTTCCCCTACTTTGTTTACTCTGAAATAAATGTCCCCAGCTAAACCCAATCCCTGTATCTTGCATCACGATTTATCAATCTTGGTCCAGTCCGGGGATAAGATAGTCTGGTCGTCTAGTGGTCAGATTGTTTGTGTCACAGACCAAAGGTTCTGAGTTTGAACTCCCATAACAACAGTCTAGAATTGCACACACACACACACACACACACACACACACACACACACACACACACACACACACACACACACACACACACACACACACACACACACACACACACACACACACACACACACACACCAACGGCCAGACACACACCCACGCTCACACCCATGAACACAAACACACACACACACACCCACGGTTTAAGTTCAAAGCTCTGGTGTTAAGGTTACACTGTGTTATCTAACACTTATCTTATAGCATTAACACAATGTTAAGCGATGCTCATTGTGGCCTGGCTATACCTGGGGGAGACACAGGCAAGTATAGATGCGGGTGTGTTCTCTATTTACACACATATTAATATTGACCCAGGGCCAGGCGTCTGAAGACATGTGAGCTGGTGCAGCAGCTCACATGTCTCACACACACACACACACACACACACACACACACACACACACACACACACACACACACACACACACACACACACTATACAGAGCAACCAGGGATATATGAGGACCCTCAGGAAGATAACGTTTTGCCCTTTGCTTCCTGTCTCTCTCAAGCCCTCGAACCCCAGGCAAGCGCTGGTGAAGAGGCTGTCCGTGGTCAACCTGGAGAACTTCCGGAGACAGTACATCAGACGCAGGTGGCAGGTAAAACATAGAACACACTCTGAACACAAGTCTGTATGAATCCTTTCCACCCATCAGCCCCTGAATGTGATCCCATTCAGTCTGGGGTTCCTTTGTGACTCTTTCTTTGGGCCTTTCTTTTTCACAGCTGTCCATCAGAATCGTGTCCCTGTGCAATCACCTCACCAGAATGATGAGGAAAGGCCCACCCAAGCTGTCCGGCCGTCCTGAGGTAAAGGCACGTGACTCTATGTTGTTGATACCAAAATAGGATTCATGGTGTAAACAACAGTCAGTCATACCACAATGATAAGGATTATTAATAGATAACCTATACACACAGCGTTGTTGTGCAGCCCAGTAACAAGCACATCCTCTGTGTGGTTCCTTCCGTCAGAGGGAGTGCGACAGCGACCAGGAAGATGATGTCATGAGGTTCCGGCCCAGGTCGAGAAAAAGAAGCAGTACTTCCTGAGATTGGAGAACTCCCGCACCCTAATGTGTATTGTGGAACACACCCTTCTCCAACAAGAACCGGCACGCTTCTTCAGCTGAATCCGTACCTTTCTGAGGACTGGACTACCGTGTTATAGAGTAGCGTGTTACTCTCCACCACTTAAAACCCAATCCCTGCGATCTTGTCATGATTTCTTAAACGTTGTCCCCATGTTATAGTGGCAGAGTAACGCACCGTTTTTAGCAATTTATTTCACGTTGTTTTTCACGTGTATCAACGAAAAAAGAACATTGTACGATATCCATTCCACAGTGAAACGTCCCTGCGTTATACCTATGGCTTGTCTGTACACACAGATACTTAACTGTGAAGTATAGGCAGAATACGATTACTAGTGGTCTGTACTGCAGGGCTTCTCACTAACCCTTTTCTAAAGTCTTTAGCAGCCAGTGTTTACATGGGATTCTTCTCAACTCAGTAATGTTTGTTAGCATTTATTTCACTTTAAATCCTTCTGTTTGAGAAGAGCCTGCAGCTTGTTTCCTCTGATGTTCTACAGCAGAGCGTCAGAACAACCTCACTCAGTTTCACACCTGAAAACTAGTTTTCATGTATGAATGTGTTCATGTATTTATGATGTTAATATTAATATCCAATGATGTCCTGATTGGAATATGTCTCAAAAGAGTACCAGTATTAACCAGCCCACCGATGATGCCTACTTTGTATGTATTGTACATTTTCAAGTAATTGAATAAAACGTTATGACCTGTATAGTCTTCTTTGTCCTCTAGTTTGGAGACGGTTTAAGAGCGGGGATGTGCACCTGCTATTGTATAGAGCTCTGAATGTGTTTGTTGGTTTAACAGTTCATGTGCTATGGACTACACCCAACCACAGTCCTTCTATGATGACCTCATCGTTCTTCAAAGTGAACCCACCTTCTATACTCTCCTTTGCTTTCGATAATAATACATATACGTACAAATTCTTATTTGCTTATAGAATGATGCATTGATGCATTGTTCATTACTTTTGAGGTTTATTCCATGAGGTTGGGTGGGAGACGGATTTTGTTGGTTAAATTGGCAGCGTTTGAAGAGAGAACTTGGCCTGAACTAACAGCATCACTGGCAGGAAGACAAAGTAGGACATTTCCCACCCATAGCGTCAGGGCCAGGAGGAATGAATTGGGTCACATTATAGTGTACATCTTTGTGAACACTGCTGAGAAACACTTGTTCGTTCTTTATTTAAGGTTTTGTCATGTTTTTTATTGATATGATATAAACTATATTAAAAAAAAACATGACGTAAAATGATACCTTTTTAATTTGTCATAAGCGAAAATGTGAATATGTGCTTCATCATTAACATCAACAGCAAAGGTTGTTTATCTACTTTTACATTCAACTTATATACTTATATATATACAACTTATATATTATATAAAAGTATATTTCTCACTGTGTTTGCAGCATCTTAGAGAGGCCAAATCTAATCAAGTGACTGCAAACCTATGCTACCTCAAAATCTTAATTGGAGCTGGTATAAAAACAATCCTTTCACAAACCTCTGAACCACCAAAAACCACCTAAATGAAACGTTGTGTGGAGGTTACAGTGCAACCACACGAGAACGTTTTGGTTCCCTCAACGTTAGGTTAGGTTAGGTTTCTTCATAACCCTGAGGGAACGTTCTTGTTCTTGGTTTGGTTCTTGCTTACCTTTAGATAACCAACGTTAGCTATACGTTCTGTGTTACTATGTCCATTTTTGAATAGGCTATTCATCAGATTTAAGAGTTCTTAAAACAAAGGCTTACAGTTAAATCCCGTCTCCATGTCAAACCAATGTTACTTCCCCCCCCCCCATCATACCATTAACTATTATTTATAATGCATTCAAATTTCTACTGCATTACCTTGAAATTTGGCTTTTATAACGTAGGCCTAATGTAGGCCTGGCCCTATTCCCATATAGAATTGGCTGCTACTCAAATAATGAATGCTAGGTGTACACTTAGGCTACCAATGTATGACTCCGATTGAGAAGATTATTCTGTGGATGATTGATTTACTTTCGGATGAAAAGATAAGAGGGAACACACACGCTCATCCGTGAATGACTCACTTTCTTGCCAGCTTGACAATGAGGAAATATTTTGGCCGTGCATCACTGCAACTTGATCTGCGTCTATCTCCGTGCGCTATGTGTGTGAAATGGACAGCCGTTGCAGTCATCTGTTACAGTTACAGTAAGTTATCAGATCGCAGATCATGTATCCACTGTTCAAATCCGACGGTTGAGTGCTCATTCCAGGGGCTTAAAGATGGGATGTTTATTGATGACACAATGTCCCATGGACCAACAAGGCATGTATCTGAAGCGACGTGTCATTATCTAAAAAAGTAAATAACCGACGGGTCCACATCAAGGCCCTCCTCTGCGGGAACAGATCAACTTTGTCGTTGGACAATAACTAACTAGTAGTCAAACACTGACAACACAGCTGTCGCATGCCTTAATGATCACACACAGAAAGTACGGGAGGGTGAAGTATGTGTGTGTGTGTGTGTGTGTGTGTGTGTGTGTGTGTGTGTGTGTGTGTGTGTGTGTGTGTGTGTGTGTGTGTGTGTGTGTGTGTGTGTGTGTGTGTGTGTGTGTCTGTGTGTGTGTGTCTGTGTGTGTGTGTCATTTCAAAATTCATGCTGTACAAAATATGCCATTATGAAAAGTGTGAAATCCGCTCAGCACTCTTAGCGCAGACGGTTTGACTGGCTTTAGTCGTGAACATGGCGCCCTCTGGTGGATCATGGAACGCATTCGTCTATATATGACGTATAGAAATACTAACATGTTTATGCAGACCATGTCAAACACCTCTTATCAAGAGGTAAATAAATATTTATATTTATATGTTCGTTCATTTAATATGTTTATGAAAACATTTGGATAAGGCCTTCATCTCAGTCCATCAAGTAATATAAGTCACTGCAGTCAACAGTCACTTGGCCAACTGCCTTAGCTAAGTGACCCCAGCTACAACTACAAGGGCCACTGTGGTCAGACCACGGTGTGTGTCTGTGTCTGTGAGAGACCGTGCATGTACATGCACAGTCTTTGTTGCACGTGTCTTGGGGCCCGTGCATCTGTGCACGAGACCTCCATAAGGCTGCAAACAATGGTAAAGCTCAGGGGAGCAGCCTTTAGGGACAGACACACACACACCTTTGTGTGTGCGATCATTAGGGCTTGCTTTAGCTCCATGATCCCTCTGTTGGATTGAGCTGCCTGCATTATTCATACCTGCAGCCGCGTAGCCTCTCCTATTCTTAGCAGGGAGACTTTAATGAAGCCTGGTCATATTTAGGTCCCCGTGTTCTTAATCTGTCACTTCCTCACCGCCTCTGTAGCCCATGCCATGAGCCCAGCTCTCTAACGCTCCCTCGGCCCACCCAGCCCACCTCACCAAACCTCCCCCTGTTCTTCTTCTGCGCCGTGCATACAATTAGACCCCCAAAAGAGTTTCTTTCTCAATTACTCATACAGTGGTGAGTCATTACAATGAAATGCACGGTTGATGATTCACGCAATAATTTGTTTTGTAGAATAGATTTATTACAATGAGAGAACATCCCAGTGCCAAATTAGTATTACAACAAACAAGCCTTGAAACTGTTTTATGTTTTTATATATAAACGCTGTATACACCATTTCACCATACAATGTAAGGACCTTGTTTTGCATAAACTTCTTCTCATTGTTATTGTATCCTAATGAAACATTTCCTTTTGGATGTATGATATTGTGATATCTATTTCCATGAGGCCCAGCTCAGTATGTGAGAGCTGCTCTGAGGCAGGCAGTGTGCCTGTTTAGGGAAGGGAGACCCCGGGCATTGGTCCACTGCCGCAGCAGTCTGGAGGTAATGAGAGCCAGCGGGCAGGCTGCTCAGAGAACCCTTTCCTCTCATAATGGGTCTCGCAGGAATCAACCTACAGCTTTAAGTGGCTCTGAATACAACCAATACAACCAAACTCCTACATGTTGTTGTGCCTTGTTATTGTGACTACTTATCCTAAATACTTTTGAAACAAGTATCGTTGAATGAAATTGTTCAACAATCTTTCTTTAATTCATATTATTGGATAGCTATTGTGTTAATCCATGCATGTTGGAGATGTTTACTTCATCTTGTGTCATGACATTTCTACTGTGAGAGAAGCGCATAATCCCGTCAGTACGCACTGTACGTGATTCACCAGTACATTTAACACAGAACATTGTACAACCAGGTTTTATTATTTTTCATACAGTATTCAAGGCCTCATCAGGAATGATCAACTCACAGTTCCCAGGCATATTGAGCTCCATCGTGTGCAGAACTATTCTAAATCAAAATGGAACCAAATGCACATTGCACAGCGTTCTCCTGCCTCAGAGCACTCAGGATAACCTATTTGATATTGTAAACTCAATACCGCCAGACCGGGTAGCAGTTATTGAATGAGCCATATTACCCTGGAATCATTTCAGAAAACGTACAAATCTACCGATGATGAATGGTCTTGGCCTATTCTTCCATGAAAGCCCCAGCTCTGAACACATATATCTCAACACATCTTCCAGAAGGGAAATTGTCTGGCCTGTATTTTGTATGGAAGCACAGTTCTTTGGTAACATGGAGGCTTACTACTGCTATGAAGAGTTCACCTGCTGTGAACAGCGATTATTTCAGAACATGACTTGCTAGGTAATTGGACAGCGGCTATTTTTGGTTCCCCAGGATCCTCAATTACACCTTCACGCTCCCTTCTGACTAATGGGGGTATTATCTCTCTGTATGATGGGGAATATATGAATAAACGGTTGAATTCTCAACCACATAATAAGCAGATCTTTGTGGGAGGACTCAGAGCAAAAGAGAAACCAAGAGCCTCATTGTCTAGATGATAGGAAACTGATCCTCCTAAAACCATTAAACTATATTGTCCCTTCTGCCACCACCCTTTTCATCTATATGATCTATTTATCTATCTTGAGATCCACAACTTTGCTTTGTGAGCAATAATACAGTTGTTTTATTACTTAGCTTGTTCACCCAATAATATCCTTTAAAATAACTGCCATATCTGCAGAAAATAAGAAAGCAGTTAAAAAATAACGCGAGGGAACCTTTCAGTTATTCAGACATCTCTCTCTCTCTCTCTCTCTCTCTCTCTCTCTCTCTCTCAGTGCCAGCCTGTTTCCTATTCAGCCCTTGTCACTTCAGGCTCAGCTGGGGATCAAATCAAGGACAATTAGAGGTAGAGGGAATGAGGCTCTATTTGTTATTCCTGCATCCTCCCTTTCACCGTAGATGTGGTACCCTCCCGTCTCCCTCCCCTATACCATCACCACTGTCATTGCTTTGACTGCTGCCAACTCCCACTCATGGTCTTCCAGGAGTGATTCATCTTCGTATTCTTCTCCACATAAAGAGCCCAGACATCGGGCCTTTGTGTGAGGCATAAGCTCCAATGAACAACCATTAACCTTCTCAAATGGAAATGGAACGGGCCTTTTCGGCCCCACTTGGTCCTGAGGCCTTTGTCTGCTCTATCTGTTGTCTGAGATAGGAGTTAAACTCTCTTATCATATCTTTCCAAATGTAGTTGACGTTCCAATAAGGGAAGGGGAAAATGTGCATGCATGAATTTGTGCACATTGTGTCTGGTCCTACAACTGCACTTTAATTTAACATTATTATGTATTTGACAATAATAATACCATCTGCAATTCGAAGATGGTATTATTATGTATTTGACAATAATAATACCAACTGCAATTCGAAGATGGTAATCAGGTGTGCTTTCACACCTGATTACCATCATGAGATTACGGCTCATGATAAGAGCCGTAATCTTCGATGTTCGATGCTAATGCTTTATAGTTGGACGTTTATTGAAGGACAACGGCTTTGCTGTAGAATGGACCATCTTTTTTGTGACAGGGTCTGAAGAACAGAATCATTCAAATAAGTGCTTCATCGCCTGCTTTCACATCCCACTGGCCAGTTCTCTTCTACAAAAGGCCAGTTACCATTCGATGCCGGCCCACAGAGCTTTCATCAGACCTCCATGGCTAAGTGCAGTTAGCAGCTGGGAGTGGCAGGACATTACCCCACAGGAAATGGATTGTGTTGAAAGGAGGCAGGTCATTGTAATGTAATGCCTTGGCTGAAAGACTATTCCTCTGTTCTGTAAAGTGGACGGCATAAATATGACTGCGGTGCCGGGGCAATCCTGAAGCAATAGTGATGAAACATAATTTGAATCTTCTGTGGTATCGTTGTTACAGGCTAGGTATGACTCGGTGGCAAATGTTCAACACGTGGTTGATTCAGAGAAATAAGATAAACGAGCTGGCAGTCTGGAGGCGGTTCATGAAGCATCTCTCAAAAGGTTAGAATTCAGTTTATGTTTGAACTGGGCGGAATGGTAAATAAGCCACGCCTAGAGGTTCTCATTTACCCAGGTAACCTTCAGCCTCCCTTGGCCTGGGCGGAATGGCAAAGAGGCCATGTTTGTAGGGTCTGACTTATCTCAACCCAGACTGTATATGGTGCAGTGTGACCCACTCTGTGTGTAGGAGAAGAAGCTATTCAGAACTGGTGTTAGAGCTACATATATGTGGTCCAATGGTACTGATGCTAGCTTGAATAATAGGTGGTCTAAATAAAGCATTGAAGAAATGTACTCACTTCAAGAGTCAACTCATTAAAGTGTAAATTAAGTCCCAAACTGCAGCCTAACAAAAAAAAACTGTAGCCCACGATGGCTACGGCCAATACACCCAATATGGATAATAATAATAATAATAAATGAAATTTATATAGTGCTTAATATGGTACTCTAAGACGCTTTGGATTATTTCTGAATGTTATAAGATAATATAATGATTTCACCTAGAACAAACTCTCTAAGAAACATTTACTCTCACAGATTGATACAATTAATGGGTGAAATTGATTATTATTGTTTTCTAATTACTTAATCATTTTGTGTGTCCCGGGGTAGGAGCGTGGTCACCTATAGATGGCAGTATTCTCTTTTGAATCGGTGCTGTATGCTTGATAGTTGCCAGTTTTAAATGTATTTGCATGTCATACTTCTAACATCAATGTAGCAGTCATATCTAGGGTCATAGACACGTGGCACTCTCTAGACTAGAATCTCCTAAATGCCTCAAACTTGGCTCTGTAATAACCTAGGAACCCATGCATCCATGCTCTTTCATGCAAACTCCACGGAGAACCATTCAGTCGGGTACATAAGTTGGCATGGAGACCGAAATCCACCATGCATGCACTACTAGAGTAACATGTAACGGATGTGCCATTGAAGAGTGATTGTCTCTTCTAAAGCCGGCCATGTGATCATGGACGATGGAGTAGTAACCTTTAAGTGATCTGCTGTTGAGAGCCACTGTGGAGCGGTCTTCTTTCTGGGGTTAACAGAGAAGCTGATCGATCTCAGAGATGTACAAGATGCCTTCTGTGAAGGTTTGAGTTTTCAAATCCGCTGGCATATATATTTGTATGCATTACTTACAATGCTAATAAAGATGTGGCATTATGTTCAGTTGAACAAAGTGATTCAGCAGGTGAACAACGGCCTGTGTTTGAACGGATGTGTGGTGATTCAGTTTGTGTGCCAAAGTTATTGCAAAAACAGACAGAGAACCTTAAGTAATTTTGCACCAAACAAATATAACCACATTTATTTCGAAAGTATAAAATATCACACGATCAAGGCCACTTTTCAGGGTAAATCAACCATCTTTTAGAAACATTTATACAGAGAAAAAGCTTGTCACTCTGTGCTGGTCTAACACACACTATCCAGTTATGTGGCTATGAAATGAGCATCCATCTTCCCCACATGTAGTGGTTGGCAAGGCTTGAATAATTTAAATGAGATTGGAAACGGCAGGAGTTAAAGACATCCATCAAGAGAATCCGGTGTTTTGAATGTTGTTTTCGTCATTTTGTTATTTTCTGTTTCCATGTTAAACCAGCTTGCAGGCACAGCTCGACTTTACAGGCACGTTTTACCTTCTACTGAGAGAGAGAGAGAGAGAGCGAGAGACAGAGAGAGCCACACAGAGAGAGAGAGAGAGAGAGAGAGAGAGAGAGAGAGAGACAGAGAGACAGAGAGACAGAGAGACAGAGAGACAGAGAGACAGAGAGACAGAGACAGAGACAGCTGTAGTTCACATTCTTAACAATGGCACCAGTGAGGTCAAACGAGTATCCCCACGGAGAGAGCGAGAGAAGAGAGAGAGAGAGAGCATCTGCCGTTGGAACGAGCTGAAGAAACGCGCCATCTAGACCTCACCCCCTCAACGGCCTGGATGGTCACTGCAGATCTAGCAAGGGGGGCGGTGCGTGGGGGGGGTCTGGTCCAGTAGAATGTAGTGTTTACAGTCCTACCCACAAACATGGATGTGGTTCCCCGTTGAGGTAGAACAGTTGTACAAGAACAACTTTGATTCTAAGTATACAAATGTCACATGTCAACAGTCACATGGAGAAAACAAAAAAAACAGGAGTGGAGACATGAGAGTGAGATAGTGAGAGTGATAGAGAGAGGGAGAGAGAGAGTGATAGAGAGAGGGGGAGAGCGAGAGAGAGACTTGAATTGAGTACAGTTACGTTTCTATAGAACTTAAAGGTTCCCTCTCGTTTCTTATTAACCAGATTCCCTTTTTACGAGCATGGTGGCAGACATTTTGAAGGGATATTATTGCATCTACGAGCTCGGAAATACAACAATTCTACAATTGCTGACAAAGCAAAGCTGTGGATCTCAGTCATTACATTTTCATCCTCCTCCCACACACACACACACACACACACACACACACACACACACACACACACACACACACACACACACACACACACACACACTTCTGACAGTGCAAACAAAATAAAAAAAGAGTTCACCCAACGGATCTAAACTGAAGTGGCGTCGGCTGAGGGAGGGCGCGTTCCCGTGTAGAGGACACAGTTCACTCAACACGCTGCTCATGCTCTTCAAACACGGTCCACGGTGTGCTCTGTGAACCCTCTCTCTTCTCTTGAAGGCTGGAATGGACTAAGTGAGCTGTCGGGCTCCCAGTAGGGCATGCAAGGCTAGGCAAGGCTAGGCTAGGCGTACCCGCCTCCCTGGGCTAGGACTAACTGTCGCCCACGACGCGCCCCGACGCCTTGTGGCCGATGATGCTCTCGGTGGACTTGAGGAGCCTCTCCAGACAGGGCGCGTTGATCTTTTTGCCCAGCGGGGGCGGTTTCAGGGGAGCGGCAGCGTCTGTTTTCGCGTAGCGGTCCGTGCTAGAGGACACCGCGCTGTCCTGCGTTAGCGCTTGGTCTCTGGGGGCCGGAGGCTGGGGCCCGGGGCCATCCAGGGCCCGGGGCGGCGGCGCCTGCTGCGGAGGGGGTGGCGGCGGCGGAGGCGGCGGGGGCTGTCCCGCGCTGGGCGAGCAGATGGGGGAGGCGTGGAGCCACGTCGGCCTGCTGCCGACCGACTTGGCCCCGGGCGGTCTGTGGTCCGGGACGCGCAGGGCCGTGGGGCTGTGTGCCGCGGGAACGCCAGGAGCGCCGGCACTGGCGAGGGACGGGGCGCTGGTGAGGTCCGTGCTCACCGGGGAGGAGAGCTACAGGGAGAACAGAAACGTGTGCTTAACGCCCGGCACCAAAACAACAACATGGTTTGTTTACCGACTGTTCGGTTGACTCAGGACAGAAGGCTACTAGGGGTGGGGACAACACATTACAGAGGGGAGGGAACCCTTACTGACTAAAGGCAGGGGAATCAAACGCTCAACAGATCTTTCATTTCTCTGCACCCATTCTGGCTCACCTCTTAAGATGACCTATTCTCCGCTGTTTTTGTTCTCAGTGACCATTAATACTGTAATCCTATGAGATGTCTATATATAAGTCTGTATTGAATATTGTCCCTAACTGTGAAATTCTATTGAATTGGGTGTGGTTATCCCACCGATCAGACCGAAGCAACAGCACCAGAACAGTACTGAATAACTGGATATACAGCAGAGTCTTCACGGCAAGGTCCGTACTACTCATACCAGTATGAGTAGTGCATGAGTAATGCATGAGTAGTATAAACCGTCTAGCCTACTGTCCATTTGTGAGGTCAGTGATGAATATTTGTATAAAAGCTTCCGAATCTATTGGCATCTCTCTAATGAACGGTGCAGTTATTTTTCACTGAAAAAAAGTTTAAAGCACTGTTTCCAGCCCTTGTGTTGCATGTTTAGATAGAATGACTTTTTTCTCTGCTAAGTAAGTAGCAAAGCAGCAGCCTAAGCTATTTAAAATTACAAGGAAGGCAAGTTTGGTTTGGTTGTGATTGATTATTGTCAACATTTGAATCCAGATAGGCAAGTCAGACCCGATCATTTCAATCCGGTTTGAGAAATATCTTTGCCCTCCCCTGCTCTACTGTGCGTTTTGAGAACCCCACACCACACCACAATCAGTGCACCCCACCTCTCGATCAAAAATCCCCTGAAATAATAAAAGTGGTAATTTTCTTATCAAAATAATGATTTAGTCAATGAACTATGTTGACTATATTTATGAAATTAATTACTGCTAATAATTGCTTATTTATTTCAGGATTTCATTCATAGCAATAATTAATTCAATACATAGCCAGGTTTATTTAATTATTTAGTATTCAGTTAAATGTATAGTATTGCGTTGTAATCCTCCCCTCCCAGTCTCGTTCCTCGTCGTTATGTGATTAAAGCACAAGACTGATTTGATTGATTTTAGTTTATTTAAGAACGATACAGATCCTGTAATCCTTTACCTGCTTACTCATATAACTGTACATGTTGAATATGTTACCTTGAGTTTCTTAGGGGGAGCTTCATGCTCCGTCTGAGCGCCTGGTGGTTGGTCTTGGGGTTGTACATTGGGAAACCAGCTCTTCAGCATGTCCTCCATCTTGAGAATGATGTTGACGTACTTCTCACTGAAAAACACACAAAAAAAGGGTTCAACAGTTAGCATGTATATATAAACACACACACACACACATACAAATGTGCACATGTATACATACTGGGCCTCCACAACCCTCCCTACCTCTAAACATAATCTCATAAAGCGACAGAAGACACAAACGACTAAGCAACAAAAAAGCACCAGAAGTGACCCAGCATCCTTAAGAGGTGGGCAGACCGGGACCCCCCCTCCTTCCAAACCAGATGGTTGATGGGGATTATGCACATCATGTGATCAGGACCTCCCTCTGCCTTTTCTTTCAATGTAAAAAGGCACCATAGAGGGCATTTCAGTGCCGAATGCTCTGCATTTTAACGATGACTATAAAAAACTTAAATTGAATTGGGTAATTGAACATGGCCGGGACCAGGCTGCGTCTCTGAAGGGGTAAGCTCATTACCCGGACTGGCCAAGGGACAGCTAATTAATGAAGTACAAGTGAGCTGCTGCAAGTGTTAAGGTTGATGGTATTATCTTTAACAAGCATAGAGTGAGTAAGTGGACTGGGCAGTACGTAGGGTAAGGGGGGGCGGCGGCCTGGCCCTCCGCACCACGCTGTGAGCCATGTGTCTGGGATAAACGTCCAACCCATGCAGACTGCACACTGCACCATGTATAGCAGCTGTTACAGAGCATGTAGACTGCACCATGTATAGCAGCTGTAACAAAGCATATACCCCATACAGAGCGCACTGTCTAGCAGTTATAACAGAGCTTTGACCTGAACATCACCCTGGACCACTCTAAGGGATGACTTTGAAGAATACAGTTTTGCAACTATAAATTCAATCTGCATTTTTTATAATAAATACACCAATAAAATGTGTATCTACATCAGTCCATATTATAGTATTTAATAGTATAGAAAAACAGTGAACTTTTACAAACAAATTCCCTAATGACGGTGGAGGGGCTATAAAGTGTGATTAAGAGACATACCCCATGCAGGGATTCTGCAACACCCCCATGATCCTCTGGATCCTGTCGATGGCGACGCTCTCCTGGAAACTGCTGAGTCCTGTACACAGAGGAAGCGGGGAGGTCCGTCGTGAGTCACGTTGTCTCTGCAGAGGGGCTGAAGCTGCGCAGCAGATGGGCTGTTTGGTGAATGTGCATGCAGTGAGGGAGGAGATGGTCTGTCTCTATGGGCAGGAAGTGTGGGGGTCAATCAAGGCCTTTGGTTTGACGGGTTTCCCAACCCCAGTACTTACAGGGCCTAGCATGAATGTAGCGTGGCTAGCCCTAACCAGCCATGTGAATCGCTCTACACTGTGGTCTGGCTGCATTTTCCCGGCTCAGATAAAATTAGAGCTTCATAAATGATATTAGGATTAATGTGATACGGGTTCCTCTGCCAATTTGTGTGAAATAACTGAATAATTAAAAAAAGGTGCTGAATTTAATTTGGAAACGTTGTGACCTGTTGTGAAATATAAAAACTCCTACACTGCCAGAAATAGTCTATGGTCTCTCTCTTTATAAAACAAACCAAGAGTTCACACAAGGCAAATAGTTGTGGTTACGTGACATTCTTTGTGCAAACAATACAGTACATGTTTTAGACATCACTCTCTCAAATTCTCAAGCTATTCCTCCAAGAATTGTGCACCACATACCAGTCTTTTGTTTTTGTTTTGGAGAGAGAAAGAGAAAGAGGAAGAGAGGGGGATAGTAAGAAAGAGAGAGAGAGTAAGAACGAGAGATTGAAAAGAAAGAAAGAAAGTAAGAAAGACAAGGCTAGAGTGAGAGGAAAACGAGAGAGAAGGAGAGTAGAAAGCTGCTTGGGAGATCTGGTTTCAATCCAAAAATGGCGGCATCTCAATCCTACACCAGACCCGATGTGAAAGGGCATATGAGGAGAACAGGAAGAAAAAAATGCAACCGCCGACTTACGTTCTCTATATCTCCCCGAGCGAAGGCCATTCAGGATGGACGATAACGGATGAATGTAGCATTGTAATGCCATACACTGCGAAAAAAAGAAAGAATTTATTGTAACAGAGCACATATGCAGTAAAAACCTGTTCCTTCTTTGTAGTTAATGTTCCGTTTCTGTTTCTCTTTCCCAATCAGGCAGCTTGCATAACACGCTTCAGGTCACCCATAAAGTCACGTGGGAGGGCTGTGTTCTTTCCTGGAATATCCCTACATGTGCAACAGCTAGAAGCAGGGAGAGGTTGGGGTGCTTAGGTGGTCCTGCCACAGCTGTTCCCGGCGCTGTTGTGGAGCTTGCATTTACATTTACATTTAGGGGATTTTGCTGACGCTTTTCCAAAGCCACTTACAACAATTCATTCACACATTCACACACCGACAGCGGAGTGTACCCCTCAGGGCAACGGCCAGCTCATCGGGAGCAGTTAGGGTGTGGCGCGTCTTGCTCCGGGGCACCTCGACACTAGGAGGAGCCCGGGGATCGAACCGGCAACCTCCCGGTCACCAGTCGACTCGCTCTGCCTCCTGATCTACTGCCGCCCTGGTGGTCCAGTGGATAACAGAACGAGCGCTCAGGCGCTGTCTGGGGCTCACCTTCCTGGTGAAGACCTGCTCCCGGCCCTCCTGGATGGAGAGGGGCTGCGGCGGCGGGCCCTCCACTAGGCCGTGGGGCCTCTTCAGCGGGTTCCTGCCGATCCTCGCCTCTCCCCCCGCTGTGGTCTGACCCGGTCTCCTGGCGGCGTCGCCGCCGCCGTCGCTGGCCGCGCTCCAGACCCTCTTCACCGCGTCGGCCCGCCTGCCCGGGTGGAGCGTCTCCACCAGGGGCCTCCGCGCCGCGACATCCAGCTCATTGTCCTCGTCCTCCTCATTGTCGGTCGCCAGCCAATCGATGGAGCTCTCCGAGTCGGTAGCAGACATCCTCGGGAGGGAGCCGCTAAGCAGCACTGACCATCACTGATCTGCCGGGCCGGACAACAGACCGTTAGCCACCGCACCGACATCCCGTAACCACACCGCGCACACCCTGCAGTAGCAGCTCCGCGCTGAGTCTACGAGGTACCGGGTCTGCTGGCAGAGAGCGAACCCCCGTCCGCGGAACAGTCGGGTTTTGAGAAGCAGTCTTTACCGCGGGACCCCTGCTCTTATAGAGCACTGAGCACCATCTGGACCGCGTGCTGGGGGAGCAGGTGGTGCCAGAGAAACCCAATTGTTGGGATAACCAATGACCTGCAGGCCTCCCAACCACAACAGAGGAGGGCCGGGGAGCCGGTGAGCACACACTGTGGGCCCGTCGTCGAAAGGCAAACACTCAGGACGCCCCTCCACACACACGACGACAGCAATCCTCTGGGGTTGCCCCTGGTAACACGCTCCACAATACAACTTCAAGAATTCTCCTGCGCTACCTGAGTGAGGAACGCCGGACCGTCCTAACGTATCGCCTGCAGACGAACTGCTACGGCGATGAGGGGAAAGGGCGTGTTAAGGTCTGCCTGCCATTCAGAACGGAATGGACCGTCCGACATTACGGCGTGCATGTGTGTGTGCTGGGTCGGCTGCCTCCTTGTCCCGCCTCGTTTTAAATATGCCAGGGAGTCGTACCGTCATCTCCACTGACCTGTCGCCGCATGCTAAGGACACGATCCAAGGAATCATTCAGAGGATTTTTTTTTCCTACAGTGGATCCCTTGAATTGTTCTAAAATTAAATTAAGATAATGATTAATCATTGGCTCCAGATTGAATAGCCCTTGATTATGAAATCACACATTCGGTTAAGAAATTATTAGTAGCCCTACCCATTTCTTGGGTACACGTGTTTGCAGTGCAAAGAAGGAGTCTGTTTATAGTAGTAATAGAAGACGATGGAACCACGCGCTGTTCTTTGTCTACGAAATGCCGGCGTGGCTTGACATCACACAGGGAAGGGCATTGGATCGCAGGTTTTGACCTTAAAACAACAACATTACACATGGCCTGGTGTGTGTCCCTGTTGTGTTTGTGGATTATAACAGAGACATGCATTCAATAGGCTATTGAAGGGGTTTTAACTTAGCCTTCCAAAGGTAGGTCTAAATCTTTTTTTACATTTTGTGAATCATTTCACTTTTTAAAGATGAACGCAAACCTTAATTCTGAGTGTTTAAAGGGAATTGTAAGTATATAAAGAAGATGAAATGACACACACACAAGCACACTACTAATATGATTTCAATATAGAATATTGTATAATTTAGAAGGTTAAACGCCCCGTATATTCTGATGTGATGAAGTAATATCAGAGGACATTTCAGATTCCAATCACACGACTGCTTTACAAATGAAAGTGTAGCCTGTACGTTCCTTAATTCTAGGAACGTGGTCTTCCCCTCAGAGATGAAGTAACGTCTCTGCTAGTCTTCTGGATCATAGTATTTATCGTTACGTTATCCAGCATAACGTCTGTGAACGGGGCAAACTATCCCATATCCCAGAAGCAGTTTCTAGTCCAAATGAAGATGGTTAATTGAAAACATCAACTTATTCGTTTTAGAATCACTAACACGTTGATTTTTTTAATTATTTTTTTTTACCAAAGGTTAGAGTAGCCTACATTGAAACATCACTCCATTACAATGTCCATATTCAGAAGTTGTGCTGCTTAAAATATCCACTCAATCCAACCCCATCTCTACAACTCAAAAGCCAACATAAAGGTGACATCCTCAACATGTAAAACAGACAGTGTGGACATCATGTACTGTCTAATAAACGGATGTACAGTTTGATGGCATGCCATCAAATCCGGCTTCCTGCTTCTAAACCGCACCTTACATCAAATCAATACAAATGGATTTCTCCAGAACACTAGCATTCATTCACATAAACACTGTTGCGACCTGCACTTAAGACAAACGGCACGCGCCAGATATGTAACATTAGGTCCAGGTACACACCTTAGCAGGATGGAGCAGAGAGCAGCCTCTTTGTTCAGCGCTGTATCCAGGGCGCCTGCACGGGGAGCAGCTGATGTGCGCTACGTGCGCGAGAGAAGCAGCACTGCGATTGAGGCGGCGCGTGTTGCTTCTCCCAGAGCAACGTGTCTGGGGGGTGGGCGGGCGCAGAGGCGACGGCGCTTCCCATTAGCTCTCTGGGCCGCGGTCCGACCAATAGAGCATGCGTTTCAAACTCGCGTCGGACGATAGGAGAGATATTCTTACGTATTTAAATGGGATGGAAATGACACAAACACGTGGACACGCGGATCGGTTTCTTTCCGACGGATGGATTTAGGACAGTTTTCGGTCAGTGTGAAGGCATTTTCTTTGTTCAGTCATCCGGATGATGGCGTGTTGTCTGCGTAATTCAAAAATCATTATTTTTTGTAAAGACGCAGTTATGGAGGATAGTGAGCCCATTAAAACAGGAAAACACAGTCTGAGTTTATAAAATGTACATGTCCTAAATGTCATGTTTCATGTGTTACGTTATAAATGGTGTACGCACACACACACACACACACACACACACACACACACACACACACACACACACACACACACACACACACACACACACACACACACACACACACACACACACACACACACACACAGACACACACACACACGCACGCTATTCATTCAATATAAAGGAGGATCACAAATACACGTTGCTTTTTAGAAACGGTTTAAGGCAAAGTTCCGATAAGAAACGCCTAATATCACAGGGTGGATCAAATTATAGCATCACCAAACAGAAACACGCCATTACTCTCGGTCGGTTTAAGTCTGTATTGTAAAGGTATGACGCATGGGTCCGCAGCGCCTGGCAGCACGAGAGGTCGTGAGGCGCGAGAGACCCAGACGATACCGAGAGCCAGCAGTGAGTCACGAACCCTGTTCGCGGTGAACGGGATCACGTGCGTTTAGGAGACACCCACTCAAAAAACGTCAGCCTCTCCTCCGCTCCCCTCCCTCCCTCCTCCTTCCCTCCGTGGACAATTAATGTTTTTAAAACAGAATTAAAAACATGGCTCCGCTGCTGCTCAGGTCGTCAACATAACCTTTTATCCCCGCCTCCATCAGGTCTACTCTTATTGGATTTCTCTAAAAAAAACAGGGTTTGACGTGAACAGGGCTGACGAGCAGTTTAACAACGGGTTGCAATGCAAATATTTCTGGCTCTAAAGTTTAAACTCAGAGAGGCTTATTTTGAAGCGTCCTAAATTTCCGCCGTAACGACTACTTGTCAGTCATTCAACATATTGATGACGTAATGGCATGGTCGTTCTTCAATCGAGAGAGCCAATCGGGCCACCCCGAAAACAAACTTGTTGAGCCTCTTCCATGAAGTCAACTGAGGTGAGAGACCCAAGCAACACCCCTCCCAGAGCCACATCCTCTGTGAGTCCAGCTGACGACTCTCTGCACATCCTACTACAGCCTGGACTTCCTCATTCTCCTGTCTCATGTACTACAGCAGTAACCGTCACCATGGATGAGTAAATCACATCAACGACTGAGAAGGTTTCATTACGTTTTGAAATAATTATAATTTTTAAAAGATATCAATAAAATATAGGCTATAATACATTCTGGTTTAATGCTGGGCTCATGCTGAGGAGGAATGCTGTGGTTTCTGTGCTGTACATCTTATGTGATTAACCCAGTTAAGATTTACCCTCCATTCTGTTCAACTGTTTTTTTATTAAAGCGTTTGAGTTGTCCCCACGGGACCGAGAGAGACTATCTTCTTCACCCTACACACATGCCACATGTCGAGTTCATTGAATTAATGCATTGTGAAATCTGGGCCGACAGCATATTCATGAGCACCAAACTGAACTACAGTCAGACGGGCCGACTGACTCAGAGCAGCCATCACAGGAATCCAACTCATTCCTTGGTGATCTTTAGAAAGGCCTTGTAAGAGATCAACAAATGGCCATTTGAGCATTGGATGGGCTGAATCCACTGTTTGTATTCACTCAATTAGGAGAGATAAGCTCGTGTTGATGTGGGAGGAGATCATATCAACACAGCAACCTTAAATGACCCACTGGCTCCCAGCCTGCACAAGGTTACACGCAGACTTAGATACCACACCCTCATAGAGCAGGTGTGCTACAATGCACTTCTCTATGAGCATGAAATTAGTGTATTTTTGTATGGTTGTGTAAGTGTGTATGGTTGTGTTTGTGTGTGTGTGTGTGTGTGTGTGTGTGTGTGTGTGTGTGTGTGTGTGTGTGTGTGTGTGTGTGTGTGTGTGTGTGTGTGTGTGTGTGAATGTGTGTATTTTTGTCTTGGTTGTTTATTACAGCATTGATTTGCACTTTTGAGTCAACTTAGTTTTCAACAGTCTTCCCTGGGCCCTAGGTTAATGAGGAGAACATGTGTGTGTGTGTGTGTGTGTGTGTGTGTGTGTGTGTGTGTGTGTGTGTGTGTGTGTGTGTGTGTGTGTGTGTGTGTGTGTGTGTGTGTGTGTGTGCCTGTGATTCTGTCGAGTTTGTACTCGATTTGCCAATGTCAATTTAATCTGTTATGGAAGGTACTGGAAGGCACGTAAGAACAGCCAGTGTCTGTCACTCCGGAGAATGTAAGCATACGGGGATAACCAGAGTGAGTCAGGGCAGCACTGCTCTACACTAACGTCCGGTGGAATGTTGTTGTTGTTTTCTCATCCAGCTTTGAGGACAGATCATTTAAAACCATGCAGAGCTCTTTCCCCCTCTATCGTGACTTCCTGGGGTCGGAGTGAATGAGAGTTCTCCCCAGCCACAGATCCTTATTGGTCATCTCGTTACGTTGGACATGTGAGCCACAACGTGGAGTCCCAGCCCGCGCACGTGTCTCACATGTACAGTTCTCCTCTCGTCCTCTTTTTATATAATATCCAAAGTGCCCTTTAATCTCTTCTAACTGCCCCAGCCAATTCTTACATAAGAGGACAAGACTTCAGCAAGTTTGAACAGGGTCAATATCTTTCACCTCCTTTTACTCTGAGCGTCATCGCCTTCCCAGACCTCCAAATATGGCATCATCCTGTTACTGTAAATGCCGCTTCATTTGAGCTAAGCCCTGCCCCCGCACATTGTGAAAAAAAAAGTGACTGCATTAAGATTTGGCACACACACACACACACACACACACACACACACACACACACACAAACACACACACACACACACACACACACACACACACACACACACAAAAGGAGGGAAGAAAAAGTGCCTGTTGTGTGTGGCAAAGTTGAACCAATGGCAAGCAGGAGCTGCCGTGATGATGCAGAGGGGAAGTGGTGTGCAGGCCTGATTCCTAGAAGCATGTGCTGTGACTTTAAGGGGGTGGGTGCTTTAGCACGTTCTAGGAAGACACGCCCTCTCTCCCTCCAGAGCTCCTTCCTACTCCTGACTCCGCTCGCTCACATGCTGCCCACTCAGAGCCGAGCACCCGGTCCTGTTCCACAGACAGGTCACATGCACCCGGTCCTGTTCCACAGACAGGTCACATGCACCCTGTCCTGTTCCACCGACAGGTCACATGCACTGGGCTGTGTTCCACAGACAGGTCACATGCACCCTGTCCTGTTCCACAGACAGGTCACATGCACTGGGCTTTGTCTGTGTGTGTGTGCATCTATGTGTGGGCGTGTGTATGTGTTTGTAAACACACACACATCCATGCGCACACACACACACACACATACACGAGCATACGTATGCTCATGTGTGTGTGTTTGTGTGTGTGCACATGTGTATGTGTGTGCACGTATGTGTGCCAAATGTGTGCATGCATGTGTGTGTGTGTGTGTATGTATTCATGTGTGTGTGAACGATTCAGGTATGTGCGCACGTGTGCATTTGCATATGCCCGGGCTGTGCATGTGAATGAATGTGTCTGAGACATGTTCTTAGCATGTCCATGTGTGTTTGTAGGGCAGCCCCCGGCGCTGGTGGGATGCCTCCACACATCCGCGGGGCAGAGTCATGTGACCAGTACATTAGCTGGCTTATGTAAGCGCTCCGGCGGCAGGCTTCAGGCACAGAGTGGAAGGGCTGCGTGGTGCACCGGATCGGGAGCCCAGCAGCACAAGCAGGGCCTCCACACCGGACCTCTGGATCAGTCCTCTGCTGGAAGGAGACCTTCACTGAGTTGGACACTTTTTGGACGTCACCAGGGAACGTTGGAACAGAGCGAACAAAACTGGATCAAAATATCCACGCCCGGAACAAGAATAAATCATGTATCTCACAAACAGACAAATTAACTAAATAAATAGATCAAAGAAATAAATGAATTCATGAATACATCCATATATTTGTTCTTCAGAGACGGGATCCTTTTTTGATGTATTCCGTTTGCAACACATTCATTAAGATAGTCACTGCCCTCTGGGTATCACAAACTGGCCTGTGGGACTGTACCCAGTCCCTTACCAACTTCATTTAGAATAAATCAAATTGAATAAAAAACCAAGTTGTCAACAAGCCATCCGCCAAATCAATGTCCAACAGGGTCCGCGCCGCCCACGCTCCCTCTGCCACGGCTGTTATGGAAGGACCATGTGGGAGTTCTCAGAGGCAGCTCCTCTGTGGAAGTGATGTAACACTGCCATATCACTCTCTCTCCGTTGGGTCGGAGCAACACTTGGCGACTCGCGGCCGGCTGGAATGTTGCAAGAATGCATTCCGATGTCACCCGGTGATTTATAACACTGATCAAGACCGGGCGCAGCAAAGTTTTCCCTGTGTTTATGTTTTGTAATAAAGCATACTGCAAATCAGTACTGTTGCATCGAATATATGAGTTTATTCACTCTTATTGCTCGTTGTCTCATCATCCGCAAGATATAGGCCTATGTAGGACCTAGAAGATATACTGGGCTGAGAAGAAATACAAGCAGCATGACCTGATTAAGTCATGCTAATTATTGTACATCACACAATATGCTGTAGTAGGCTACCAAGAGAACCAAGAGATCATTGTGATGGCTATACTTCCACGTGTGTGTGTGTGTGTGTGAGTGTGTGTGTGTGTGTGTGTGTGTGTGTGTGTGAGTGTGTGTGTGTGTGTGTGTGTGTGTGTGTGTGTGTGTGTGTGTGTGTGTGTGTGTGTGTGTGTGTGTTTGTGCGTGTGTGTGTGTGTGTTTGTGTGTGGGCACGCGTGCACATCCTAACTCATGTCTAGAGACGCTGGTACCCTGCCATCATCTCCTCTGGGTTCTGAAACGAAGGCGACGAGGGCTGGCTGACGATCCACTGTCAGCTCCACTCTGAAAGTGAGAGAGAAAAGTTGTCACTGCTGCGTGTGATGAACTGTCTCGGGTTATATATCGCGCACGTGGACCTAGCGTGCGCCAGTATAGGGGCTCACTTTTAACACATGCGCGCCCCCTCAGAAACGTGTGCATGTGCACACTGACGCACGGCAGCACGTAGTCAGGTACGGAGAGAACGGGCTCGTGCGCGCGGAGAGCTCTCTCACATTGTCACGTTCCGCTATGTGCTCGGCTAGGTGCAAGACACCTGTGAGGGAGACGTCCTTGATATCTCAAGAAGCAGTTTATTCTCCAGGGAAGGGATCATAGAGGAACAAAAGTAGTGAAGCAGAGAAAGGGCGAGAGAGTAAAAGAGAGAGAAGGTGCACATGATATTATAGAGCGTTATACCTTGTTTGTCATTAATTACTTCTAGCACGATTACATTTTTCTCATAAATATGCCTAGCATATAGATGATATAGAATGTGATTTGAATTCCCACGCATAGCGTGCATATTTATATAAGCATTCTGTAAGATCCTCACAGCATGGGTGCTGCTAGACTCTCAGCAGGGTGCTAAACAACAGGTGAAGCAAGGTTATGCATGGGGAAAGGCCGGGTCCAAGTGTCTGTGTGTGTGTGTGTGTGTGTGTGTGTGTGTGTGTGTGTGTGGTATGTTTGTGTGTGTGTGTGTATGTGTGTGTGTGTGTGTGTGTGTGTGCGTGTGTGTGTGTGTGTGTGTGTGTGTGTGTGTGTGTGTGTGTGTGTGTGTGTGTGTGTGTGTGTGTGTGTGTGTGTGTGTGTGTGTGTGTGTGTGTGTGTGTGTGTGTGTGTGTGTCTGTGTGTGTGCTGGAGGGGTCCATGTGAGGGGAACGCGAGGGGCCTCGGGGACAGGAGGGTGTGGGCTGTCCGCACGCCCCCCTGGTAGAGCGAGCACCACCTATTCTAGGATACACGTGACCCTTTTTTTCTACTCTACCACCCCCAACACATTCTCTCTCTCCCTCTATCTCTCTCGCTCTCCCTCTCTCCCTCTCTCTCTCCCTCTCGCCCTCTCTCCCTCTCTCTATCAGCCATCTCTCTCTCTCGCAGCTCTCTCTCTATCTCTCTCCATCATTCTCTCTCTCACTCATCAGCTCTCTCTCAGATCTCTCACTCTCTTTCTCTGCCCCAATGTCACATTTCAAGTGAAACATAGGTAAAGCTCTCTCTCTCTCTCTCTCTCTCTCTCTCTCTCTCTCTCTCTCTCTCTCTCTCTCTCTCTCTCTCTCTCTCTCTCTCCTCTCTCTCTCTCTCTCTCTCCCTCTCTCTCTCTCTCTCTCTCTCTCTCTCTCTCTCTCTCTCTCTCTCCATCTCTCACTCTCTCTCTACATCTATCTCTCTCCACTGAGACTAAGTAGGTCAGATCCAGGAAGACGTTCTAGACAGTCTTAAAGATAAGTGAGAATTATCTGGAGGTGTGTGTGTGTGGGCGGGGGGGGACTGGGCACATAAACTTAAGTTAGGTCTAAACTTGGTTGAAAATCTAATTTAAAATGTTATAACTCTGGCCTCCCACATGGGCCATTAAGAAAATTCACTAAACTGTTAGAATTTCCGACAGCAATATCCTGGTTCAACAGTTGATTGATCTCATAGCAATTTGAGCAGCCACAACAGCTTGGGTTGGCTTGGGCAACCTAAAGACACTAAACATTCCAGATTAATATCTGGCTGGAAATAGTCCTTTTCTAGCTTTTCAATTTTATATTTCCTACTTGAGAAACTCCAGCTCTGCCGTTTAATCTAAGTTTGTAAAACAAACTTCTCGCTTTGTTAACCATTATTGGTTATTTTTCGTCTGTCATCATCTCCATTCCTATAAAGCAATGGTCAGACAGAGCTGTTCAAAATAATAATGCTTGAAAGTATTGACATTCTTCAAAAGCCCCAGGTAAATAGCATAGTTGAACGTGCTAAATTAAATATATTTTACCTGACTAAACCATGAAATCGCATATCAAACCCAACGTTTATAAACCATGTTAAAAGCTAGCTTGTCTAAGAGGGAGAGGGGTATGCTGAAACCAAAGTTTAAAACCAATCCGCTGCTGGTTCGTTACGTTGACACTTGGTGACACCTGACCTGAACACTTGTGGAAGAGTTTTCTAAAGGGATTATGAAAACATGAATACATGAATAAATTAATACAAGCCATAATAATTTCCTGTTTGATGTGGCACTGTCTGCATCAAACACCTCTATGGATTTCATTTCTGAATAAATTGCCTTTGCAAATATATTTCTTTGCCTTTGCTCTTTTTTCCGATGACTTTGACACAGGAGGGGAGAGAGGTGATAGAGTGGGGCAGAAATAGGTCACCGTTCGTTCTTTTGACAACAGCAGTGTCAAAAGCGAAGAACAGAATGACTCATCGCTATTCTAACACCTGCTCTGACCTTTGACACTGCCTCTGCCGGTCGTAACAAGAGACGGTGAAGTGTGAGGTCTTCATGGTGCTGGGGAATGTATTTTCTGAAACAAAACTAAACGGGAGTTCAGCTAAAATATTGCAGCTGCACCAAATATCATTAGATGAACTGAACAGCATCAGTCAGTTAAGAACCTCTCTTGTGTGGGGGGTTCAATTGGACCACAGTGACCTCAAAATGTGCCAGGGAACTGAATGAGAGGGTTAAATCAGGTCAAAAAATGAACTATTCATGAGGGAGTGGTATCCTTCAGATGAAAGAAACACGCATGATCTAACATCCAGTGTATGCATTTAGCATGTGATCCAAGTGGTAAATGTGTCTCCGCAAAATTAAAATACATTTAAAATAATCGAAATGGCAGTGCCCATAGTTAAAATCATGTACAGATGTCATTCACACTCCTCATTTATCAGCATTATTTAATAATGTGCATCTCTGTGTTGATAAACATCCAACGGTGAAACCATTGTAGAGTACTTCTGTCGATATATTACAGTTGCAAATTAGACTGTTGAAGATGGAATTTGACGTGGGCAGTTCTTCAACGCTTCTTTTGATTTAGCATGATTTTCAGACTGAATGAAAGCCCTTGTTTGGGCAGAATACATACGTCAGAAGAGGTGGTCCATGCTCCTCTAAGCTTGTTCTCTGCCTACACAAAGTTGTACTCACTGACCCATGCCACCAGCCAGACAAAACACAGCTGGTGAAATGGCGTCCTATTATTACACCAAGTAACACTTCCCTGGTTTCAGCACCGTTCCTCTTTATTTGAACATATGTTCTTCAACTGAGAATATGTTCCTCATCAGGCTAATACTTGGAACGCTCTTTGATACCGAATCACTCACATTGTGTCCCAACTCCATTCAAAACCAGCTAAAGCTACGTCAGAGCTCCACTATGTCTTCACAAAGGCAATTGTTCCCAAACTTTTCCAGAGGGTATATAATGTATTTGAACCATTAAGCCATCGTCGTCAATGCAGTAAATTCAGCATGAACCCCAGAAGAAAGCCTGTCAATCATAGCCCCTGCTGCCTTGTGCCCATGCCTGTGACTAACCCTGCGTTTCCCGCAAAACTCCTACTCCTTCCTGGCACATG
>NC_079420.1:21618420-21648420 GCF_026213295.1 Gadus chalcogrammus
TTACACCTGGTTATGATAACAGGGGTTTTCCCTTAGCCACTCCAACAACACACTCGTGTGTTGTTTGAATTTGAATAAAATATTTGGGAACCGTGAAGGCCTACAGCATTTGTGTTGTATGCATTAGAATTACAAACAGTGACTCATCAGTCACAGGTTTGGTAGCTTAGCCCAAATATTTGAGGGTAAAGTCATTGTGTACACACGTGTAACTGCTGGTCTTTAACGGTTTCTAAAGGGGCAGTATTGCGATTGTCAAGGAGGATCAAATGCTCCCATTCGTTCACAACGACCTCGGTTGAAAGGATATTACACAGACGTGGTACAGTGTGTGAGCGGTTCCGAATAGAACATTCTGGAACGCTTCTATAGGACTGTTTCACATGGAACACAGACACGCAGACAAAAAAGATAGACGCCTGCCGAACCTACTTTGTTACGTTCTGCAGTCTTATATAACCTGGGCAGCGTTCCATCTGCCCCCACCCCTCCCTGGTGCTGATAGGACTTCCATCAAATCTACTTCTCCATTATTTTAATGGCAGCCATTAAGTAGTATCATTTTATTCAGCTCCAAAAGAAACAGGCTCCGGGGTACTTGTTTGTACAAAAGCATCATGAGGCATACATCTAAAAATACAGCATACATATATAAATTAAACATCGCGGATATTCTTTGATTTTTTTCTTTTATGAGTAAAAAATTGGTGTCAAAGTCATGTGTACAAATACAAAGTTCGTACAATCCAATACGATAAAAAAACAAAAAATACATTACAAGAAGCATTTGTATTATAAAAAACAACCATCAACAATGAACCTGAAAGAGAACCTTGCACTCTGGTATCCGCAGTAAGTAAACTTAGGGAAAGCATGAAGTAGATTGATTGTAAACGTATTTCCATGTTTCATGTTTCTCCCAAGCCGTAATGCTGTCAGTCTAAAGAGAATGGCCTGAAGCCCCCATACATTGAGCTGCATCCTTTCCCTCTCTGCTCCCTCCCACCCTATATTTCTCCCCAACCAATCAAGGAAGAGATATCCTAATTGGTGAGAAATGAGCTTGGAGCGGTCTAAATCCTCAAAGGGCTCACACAGGCAGGCCCATCCCACAAACAGGAGATGGACCTTCAAGCTGCTCTTTAAAGCGGAGTTCTCCTTTGTGGACCTAATTGAGGTACCCCTGGTGGAGATCCCCCAAGTGGAGGTCCCTCCAGTGGAGGTCGCCCTAGTGGAGGTCCATAGTGGAGCTCCCCCTAGTGGAGGTCCCCCTTGTGGAGGTCCCCCTAGTTGAGGTACCCCTGGTGGAGGTCCCCCTAGTGGAGGTCCCCCTAGTGGAGGTCCCCCTAGTGCCGGTCCCCCTAGTCGCGGAGGTCCCTCTGGTGGAGGTCCTCCTAGTCGAGGTCCCCCTAGTAAAGGTCTCCCTAGCGTGTGTCCCCCTGGTGGCGTTCAGGAGAACTGCAGCAGCTTCTGCAGCGTGGTGCTGAACGTCAGGCCCTCCTCCGGCCTGCTGTCGGGGACCATGCTCCCGCTGCGGTCGGCGCTGAGCGACACGCCGGGCCGCCGCTCCCGGACTAGCCGCAGCCCAGCCCGCGTCACGTTGCGGCAGAAGTCCACCCGCAGCTCGGCCAGGCAGCCACCGTGCTCCGCCACGGCGTGGAGCACCTCGTCCGTGAGGCGGCAGCAGTTCTCCAGGCGCAGGCGCCGCAGGCCGCCGCAGCTCCGCAGCACGGCCGTCACGTCCCTGTCGGTGATGTGGGCGCAGCCGGACAGCGTCAGGGAGTGCAGGTGGGGGCACCTGCAGCAGAGCGGGGGGGGGGGGGGGGGTACGTCAGGGGAGGGGACCTTGAAGGGTGGGGCCCATGGGGCCCGCTGTCACAGTCACGGATGATACTGTTTGGTGCAAGCTGTGTGTGTGTGTGTGTGTGTGTGTGTGTGTGTGTGTGTGTGTGTGTGTGTGTGTGTGTGTGTGTTTGTGTGTTTGTTTTTGTGTGTGAACGTGTGTTTGTATGTGATTGTACGTGTGTGTGCGTGTGTGTGTGTGTGTGTGATGCGTGTGTGATGTGTCATGCACGATTTACTTTGTATAGAATCGGATGACGGGTGCATTCCAGCCTGTTGCCATACGCCCGTGCATTGAGTGTGACACTAGTTCAGACAGAGGCAGTAATCTGACACAGCAGGCTCTTATGTAATCCAGTTTATTCACGTGTTGCACACCATCTCCCTTATGGCCATACAGTTGGAACATCAAGGCTTTGAGAACAAAGAAGGATTCAGACCCTAGGAGAACAATGGCAGGGTGAGTCGGAGCACAGCACCGCCAGCAATGTTCACCACTGATCTCTCTCTCTCTCTCTCTCACTCTCTCTCACTCTCTCTCTCTCTGTTCACCACTGATCTCTCTCTCTCTCTCTCTCTCTCTCTCTCTCTCTCTCTCTCTCTCTCTCTCTCTCTCTCTCTCTCTCTCTCTCTCTCTCTCTCTCTCTCTCTCTCTCTCTCTCTCTCTCTCTCTCTCTCTCTCTCTCTCTCTCTCTCTCTCTCTCTCTCTCTCTCTCTCTCTGTTCACCACTGCGCCCCCAGGCGAGCCGTCTCCTCCGAGCCACTCCTAGCAGGGCCCACGCGCCCCTATGGAGAGAGATACAGCTGATGGCAGCAGTGGCTGGGGCGGTGGGTGGTGCGCGACGGGGGAGGGGAGGAGGGGGAAGCGGGGTCATTGCTGTTCACTGATTACGTAAAGACTTACATAATCTTAGCATTCGGCCACATGTGAGCCAAACACATTCCAGTGCTACGGGAGTGTTACGGGCAGTGTCCCAAGAACCTCTGTACATGGGAGCCGGCAGGCGGGACACGTGCAGCGCTGCATTGTTGCACGGAGCGCTGCCGCTGGGCTGGCGGGGAGGGCCGATCGGCGCATGTGATTGCACGGCGTTGACATTTAGAAGAAGGACATTTGTTTTTGCACTGATGGGATTAACATTGTGGCATTCTCATGATTAGTTCCCCTCTGGCGACTGGGAGCTGTTATGATTGGGATGAAAGGTTGGTACACTCTTGCAAACGGAGGGAATCAAAGGCTTAATCGCTGTGTTATGCAAACGCAGTGTCTCTCTGTCCTGGCCTGCCTGCCCCTTTGTATGTGCGGCATTAACATCCAGGCAGGCTTGACCCACCACACGGCACACCGACAAGCTAATGAGTTTGTTTCAATACACTGATCAGGATGGTCCAACAACACGGTCCATCCGTTTGTTCTAAGGTGTCCAATATTGCCCAAAAGTTATGTCTTTCAAAGCTTGACGCGCATCCCGTTGAATAAACCTGGGTCTATTGTTTGCTTTCTGATCCCCTCTGTGTATACAAGAGCGGGGATTTGAAAGTGAACAAATGTACAAATATACTGAATGTTGATCCAAAAGCTGACTTCAATATAGGCCTACCAGTATTGAAGTGACTATATATCCATGCATATATATACATATATAAAAAGTTATATACAGCCACCAGAACAATGACCTTATACCGAGCAAATTAAACTGATCCATCGTAACCGGAGGCGGTTTTCCCACAATGAATGAATGAATTAATGAATGAATGAATAAATAGCACAAACAAACATCTGAGCTTGGCATCAAATGGCCGGGTGAGGTCTTATCCGCTGGGAGGCGGGCCCAGACAGATGCACATGTTCATTACTGGCAGCAACAAAGACCTGATTGTAGTCCCCACCTGCCTGTATAAATTAGCAGTCTGCACTAGACTGGGAGGGTTTGCGGTCCAATCGCCGCCTTTATCTCTCCCCCCCCCCACCACCACCGCCACCACCAACCCCCCTGTCCTCACGTGCCGTGTGTCCTCAGTCTCTCTCCCATCAGACCACTACAGAGGGCCCCTATCGTACGCCATTCCCCGGTGGCGGCGAGGTATGTGATACAGACTTAACAGGGACATTGAGATTTTTCTTGTCTTACTCGCTCAGCACACGGACTCCTCTGCAGGACGGCGAGGAGGAAGGGGGCGGGGCTGGAGTTATACACAGATCTCTTTCAATGAGAAGCCAGCGAGCCAGCCAACTGTCCCAGACAGCTGCGGTGGTGGCCGGGCCAGGCGTAACTGGCTGCCCAGTACCCAGAATCCTTCCTTTCTTCTCTGCTGCACTGCATGCAAACAAGGTGGCCACATTCAAATGAATTGACAGATTTTACATTCGATTTGGAACCAAACATGAGTCTAACTCACTCTGTGGTTGTTGTGACTCGACAAAAACAGTTGTGCCTTATTGACCCCAGATGTCTTTTCTTATTTTTTTCTGATTAAGCTATGCTCACTTTCCCAGTTGTTGTCCTACAACGTGAGTGACCATTTTCTCATGCATGCCATTCTTGTTGCATTATTGAGTCACAGATTGCTCAACGTTTCCTGGGCTTTGTGTGTTCCTGGCTCCCTCTACATTCCTTAATGCTATCATTCTCCAGGGCAGGGCTGTGATGTGGCTGCATGTTTAAATAAAGCCCCTCTCTCTCTCCGCGTGAGGCTTCAGGTTTGTCATTGTGGCTGATGCCATGTGATTGTGTCTCGTGAACCACAAGCCGGCATGGGATTCCCCTGCTGCCGATAAGGTCACACACTCAATCCACCACACTGGCGCCGGTCAAGAGATCCATCAACTGCACAGGTGAGAGCGATCAGACACACAGAGAACCACTCACGTGAGGCAGACGCGGGCCAGGAAGTCGCTGACCAGATCCTGGTGTTTAGCGCAGATGTCTCTCTGGAAGGGCGTCTTCATCCAGTCCTCGATGTTACACACGCGCAGCACCCGGCTGGAGTGCCAGCAGACCGACAGCGAGCGCAGAGAGGAGCCCAGCAGGAAATTGTCCCACCTCAGCTGGCTGGGGGAGCAGAAGCTCAGCAGTGTCCACAGACGGGGGTCCAGGAAGACCTGGCGCAGCGGCTCGCAGGTCAGGGAGAGGCTCCGCCTGCTGTCGTTGTCCAGGAAGGAGAAGAGGTGCAGCAGACACTCGCGGTTCAGCTGGGTGAGATGCATGGCCGCGGTGGTGATCGGGAGCAGGGCTCGGAGAAGGAGAGGGCCTCCAGGCTTGTGGCGGGGTCCCCGTGTTACGGAGCTACAGTGTGCCTTCGGTCAGAATATTCTGTGGCCTGGATACACAATACCTCCCCAGCCACACACTGGAGCCTTGCACATATAAGGTGCTGGAGAGGGGGGCTATTTTAGGAAGGCAACTGCCGGTACGGTCACAAGAAGGGAGCCAGACGCTCCCTGTCCAGCTGTCATCGGCCTCTCACAGGGCAGCAAGGAGGCCAGCAGACTGACAGATGTTTAGGCTTGGTCTGGCCTACTTACATGTGTGCATATACAACTTAAGTGATGCTGGTCTTTGTACTTCTGTATATATTCCCAATAGATGTAGATGAGTATGTGACTCAAAGTGGGTTTCTGGTTTAACTGTTGTGTGGTTATTTGGTGGTTAGATAATGCTGTTGCTGGGTTTTTGTATGTTAAAACAATGTATTTCAGAAGGGTTATTAATTCAGTACAAAAGTGCAACAAAAAAATAGGTAAACCGAATTGAGTCCAGCACAACTAACCTTCTAACACTAAAGTACAGAATCCAAATTACCATTTGTCTACCAGGCCTCACCAGGAGGATTAATGAATTCCCTCGTTTCTACAATTATTCTGTATTGGGAAGTTAACGTGATCTTATAGGCGGCTGTTGCTCATAACAAAACAAAAAAAATAAGGAACCCCCCCCCCACACACACACACACACACACACAAGCGCGATAAGATTACGCCACTTGTTTCTTTAATGAGAACAGAGTAACATGTCGACCGCCAGCCACCTGCGAGCAGCCCACCGTGAGCAGCTGCTGCTGCTCAGCATACATGAGTGGCTTCTTCCTGCTGCCGCGCCGCCTGGCTGGCACACGTGTCCTGGGGGGGGGGGGGGGGGGCTCTTGTTTATATTGTAAGCTCGGCCTAAAGCGAGCAGAAATACTAAGTTCAACAGATAAAAGCTTATATTTTTTTCTCAGCAGGTGTGGCGAAGGTGCAGCTATAGGTTAACGATGTGCATCTCCCACGTTCATCAGCAGCCAGTGCAAGGAAGGGCTGTTTAATTCTCCGCCGCAATATGAACACATTGGGACCAGTTAATAACCATTTAGTTTATAACAAGACTCTGAAGTTCAACTCTTAAATTATTTGGGAGAATGCACAATATCACTTAACAGTGAATCATATTTCAAGCTCTTTCCACTTGGCCTTTTAAAAAATGACTGTTTTAAATTAGTAATGATATCATATGTCTGATATTGATGTATGCCAAGAGCCTATTGTAACCTATACTATAGTGGTAAACTAATAAAACTTAACGGTGTTAAGGTTATTACGGTTACTACATTGTAACCTACGGATAAAACCATCAGGCCGCTCCTGTTCTGCAGAACCGTAATATAAAATGAAGATAACTTATTCTTTGCTCATAATAACTACATGTATTTAAGCACATATGAATGGGTAGCTACTAGCCATTGCGCTTAGCTGTGACGATCTACAAAGAAGGAATAAGGATTTGAGGATGTAAAAAAGTAAGGGTAATCAATTGGTTGAACAAGCCATGATTTTAAAACATGATTTTGTCAATTTACATTTCTAGTACAACAACAGTCATTTTTCAAGGCCAGTTTACCAAGTTAGGCCATGGGGGTCAATAGACTAATACATAGGGTTAAAAATGTTTTTTTTATAAACAATTCTCATATGTTCTAGTTATGGAGTCACATTAACTTCATATTGCTCTAGTTAAGGCTATTCAGTCATGTATTGGTGGAATGCTAATGTAGCCATTCTCTAATTATTGAAAATCTATACCTTTTGACAAATAAAAAGTACAATCTAAAATTGATCGAGCAAAAAATAAATGAAAAGCATGACACAAGACAGTTATGTTCAGTCTTAATCTGGACCTAAACTGTGTGGAGGTAATTACTCAACGTGTGACTCACCGCTATGACAAAAATCTAATTAAAACATAACGCTCAAAAACAATCAAGCAGCACATTGTAAAAAAAATAAAATAATGATCCAATATTTGCCATGAAGACACATTACATAAATCCATACAGCATAGGTAAAAAAGAGAATGAATGAAGTCCACAGCTGGATGTTGAAAAACTCTGTCGGGCCCTTTATTGAGCAGCAGCGAATGCTAAAGTGAGGCTATCACTGTCTGCAGTCACCGTGTCTGAGGTGGCCTCGCATGACTGGTCCCCGTCCAACGCCTCCTCTTCCCAGCCAGCACTGGCCAGCTGGCCGCCAGCAGCATCAACCCAGCGCAGCCCGATCCCTTTCCTCCGCTCCGGTGGTGTCCGGGTCAGAACCCGCTCCAGCGGTGACCCCCTGAGGGGAGGTGACCGGGTCAGACCCCGCCCCGGGGGTGACCGCGGAGCCCGCTACGTCCTCCTCCTTCATCTCGTCCCTGACGGAGACCATCTCATCTGCTGACGCCGACGCAGTGTCGATGGCGACGGTTTGGGCGGCGGCGCCTGCGTCTGTGGCACCGGCCTTGGCGGGACGCTCCACGTAGAAGAGGATGTAGGCCTTGGCCTTCCTCACCGTGTCCTCGCTGCTCACCGTCACCGTGCTGTCGTTGAAGTGGTACCAGCGGCCCTCGTGGCAGCCGTACGCCGTGTAGTGCCCCGAGCCAACCCTGCAAACAGCAGCACACGGTTACTTCCCTTAAGGCTTTGAGAGAGGCCACGCCGCAATGCAACACCACCACCTAGTGGTCGATGATTTAACTCTGTTTAAAGGTCCCATGGCATGAGAATCTCACTTTGAGGTTTTTTAACATAAATATGAGTTCCCCTAGCCTGCCTTCAGTCCCCCAGTGGCTAAAACTTGCGTTCGGTGTAAAACGAGCACTAGGTGTTCTGCTCGCCTTTGAAAAAACGGAGGCTCAAGCGCGCTGATTTGGAATGTGGTTCCATATGTCATCATAAAGGATATAAGCTCCTCCCCTTCTCTGCCTTGCCTGCCCAGAGAATTTGGCCCGCTAATGAGACACCACCGTGCGAGCACCACATGTGCGTGTGTGTGATTACACACACTGTAACGCATGTGTTTGCTGTTGGTATTATGGCGCATAACACGTCGGTTCTTTGAAGTCTCTTGTATTTCGAAACGAGACTGTAGTTGGGGTTATCTCAGCCATGGTTGAGAAGGAATTGGGGGAAAGGAACTTTGGCTTTGACTCCCTGAAATACATGAACTGCGACATGCTGCCTGCTGCCGGCTGCTGCGAGGCACCACCGCCGCGAAGCACCACCGCCCGGCAGCGGGCAGCCGGCAGCAGGCAGCGCGCGGTTCAGTCTACTTCAGATTCATGTGGTGTACACATGAATCTGTGATTCTGCACCACGGCTGAATTTCAGGAACGTCTTTAAATACTGTGTTTGGGACCTACCAATATCTATATTAAAGCATCCATAAAGCAGCATGCCATGGGACCTTTAATCATTACCTTCAATGTTGTCCGTGAGATTAGATATATATTTCATCATGAAATGACGTGACATGAAATCGCTGACTCTTCACTAAGGCTCATTTAAATTCGTACGAGGGATATGAGGTGAGGTTTATGAGGTTAATTTACAACCACAGCTTACCCAGATCCGTGGTGGACCACAACAGCAACAAGGTCATAGAGGCAACTCCCAGGCAAAGATTTATCTGGCTGCAATACAAATCAACAGGTATGAATCACTACAACTAGGTGGAAGACTGCATTATTCATCATCAGTGTGTGTGTGTGCGTGTGTCTTGTCTTGTCCGTCTGTCAGGGAAGAGCAACACTTTGATCCATACTTAATTTGTGTGTTTTATCAAAGAAAAAACGTTCCTACATGCTAAAAGGCCAAAGGCATGTGGAAATGGGAGCATTGGCTGAACCTTAGTGAGGGTGACTGGTGACTCACTAGAATACGTTTCCTGATCCACAACTGAAGCAGACCCTGGCCTCCTTACATACACGACCCACATTCAACTAGACGGCTGCGGACACAGAGGCCCTCTTGGCAGCCCAAGGCCTCTCTGAGGCCACTTATCATTCTGATTTTTTTTGGGCTAAATTATAAAAAAACGGAAAAGCGCAGGAAAGCTTTCAAACCCAATTTATTTCAGACTAAAGTCATTAATTATTGATGTACCATTAATCCCTGTTCACTTAAATGCAATACTATTATGTTTCATTATCATAATGATAAATTGCACACATTTCTATCCAAAGCCGAAGTCAACCGCTGCCCAGACAGAGCTCCACACGTCCACACACACCACTGTCCGGTGCCCCTTGGTCGTTATGTCTTAGGCCCAATCCCATTTCTACCCCATACCCCTTCCCGTTCCCCCTCCCCCTTGTTTTGAAGGGGTAACGGGTAGAAATGGGATTGGGCCTAACTGTATAAAAAAGGGGGCACCACTACCCAGCTCTGAGTCAGTGCAATTCTCTGTGAGAATATCCATCTCAAGAAACTGCACCTGGCTCTGTAAGAACCTAATGCGTTTCTTTAGTCTGCCTGTCAATCACATGTGTGTGAAATGAACACTTCTCAATGGAAGAGAAATTAAGGAGCAGAGGGAGGGGACTTATATTTTTGTAGATTCATTTATAAATCTTCGGCTCTTTTCTGCTCACACTCTCAAATTGTACCTACAGAACCTATATGGAGCCGAGCTCATGTTCAAAGGGCAAGACCCTAGACTTATGCTCAGAGTTTAACTGGACCCAACATAGCCTCCCTCCTTATCCCCCACGCCCCTCCTCATCCCTTACTCTCATAAAAACACCACTAGTACGCATTTATTGTATGTTTGCATGACCTGGCCCTCATGCAAGCACTTATTGTATGTTGTACGTCCTGGCAATTAAAAATAGTACTTGGCATCGTTAAGCATCTTATCCTAGCTCTCTTTGTTGTACACGGGAATGGGTTAACCTAGCAATTGTAAGTGTAAGTGGCACATCCTTACCGTACCGACAGCAATATATTGCTTCTCTTTCTTCTGACAAATGTACTTATTGTAAGTAGGGTTGCCGCGGTGTGGACATTTTCACACCGAGTAATACGCTCGTGTCAACACCGGTATTACCGGTATAAACGGTATTAACATTGAAACTAGGTCAACCGCCATCTTCTCCGTCAACTCTCCTCTCACACTCGGTGACAGCGGCTGGCAGCGCGCCAATTCTCAACGTCTTATAACGTTCTATATATAATAGTATAATATAATTTTACATATCATAATATCACGCCCACTAGCTCTGTGCGCGTCCGGGTGGCCGTAGCGCGGGTAGCTCATGTAGGGATTGGGCTTCCCGGCGTTTGTTTACCGGCGTTGCTATGGTTACCGGTCTTGAAGCGCGCCAATTCTCGCGGCAATTCTCTTCCGCACAGAGCAGAACTGTGGCCTATTCTACACATTTTAATTTTCTTAATTATAATTATATTATTCATTTTTACTGAATTTGTTTTTTATTACTGAAAAAAAAAAAACTCGGTGTTGCGGTGTGCAACACGGAGTAATCGGTGTTGGCCTCAACACCGGTAACACCGGTAATACCGCTGCAACACTAATTGTAAGTCACTTTGGATAGATGTGTCTGCTAAATTCCCTAAATGTAAATGTAAACGTAATATTCAGTCGAGATATGTATAAGATATTGGGTGCACGATACGCAAGTCTGAATGAATGTTGACATTCAAAGCCTCCCACTTGATCAAGGCATCGTTTTCTGAATCATTTGAGGGTCCCTCGTACCTCCAGCAGGAAGGCCCTCATGTCCAGGCTGTGGAGGGGGAACTCCACGTAGGTGTCCACCTTGTTCCTCAGAAAGGCCGTCCAGTGGAATCTTTTTAGATGGAGACACAAAACCTGAAACAAAACCACACAAAGATAAGATAAGGCCTTACCTCAAGTAAGGTAAGGCCTCCACAGTGAAGCCGTACAAGGGACATTCATTGAAGACAACGCACTTTTGAACGGTTATAATGCTCCTAGAAATGGTAGGTCATTGGTGCCCTATATAGCATCATAACAATTCAATCGCATATAGGTTAATTGTTGCCAAACAAACATGCTTGTAAAATGATAATCAGACCTTTGGCAGCTTCTGGATCCAGAATTTCTTTGTGGATTTCTGTCTCTTTATACACTTATGACACATGTAGAGCTCTGCGTCGTCTAGCTCCTCAAGGTCTGTGAAGCTACGCAGGCAATCTGAAGATGGAGCCACATACGCATTAGCCTACACAATCCCAGCGTATCAAGCCTGAGGGGTCTCCTCAGTTAGCTGTCACAATCAAACTACCCACGCTGAGGTGCTGTGGAATGATGCTCACCACTTAAAGTGCAAGTAGGCCCTGGTTCCTGGTCCTTGCTCTTCTTCTGTCTGAACTGACTTGGGATGTCCAACGACAGATCTAGAAATAAAACAACCCAAGTCTGCTCTTAGGAGATCACTTATAAGAGAGGAGTGTTTAGAAAGTATGAAAAAAGCTCTTACCAAGGAACGGGTCAAACTTCCGGGATTCTGTCCCACAAATGAGACAGTTGACTTCATTCTGAAGTATGCCTCCAAAGATGGAAGTCACGACAGTGGTTATTCCATTTCTGCAAGAGGCGACACAAAATAGACTTTTACACATCCGTCCAAACCATTCAAACAAGGAGGCCCAAACGATACAGGGGTGAGAGCCGTTCAGTGAATGAACAATCCCACCCAAGGCAACAGCGCATGTGAGATGCAGCCGTCTATTAGAATAATCAGACAACGTTTTAAACCTTTCTATCCATGTATCCATCTTTTCACTATCCATCTACACCAGGCAGATAGTCTTTCAAATCATCATTTGATATCATTTAATTTAATAAAAATATTCCAATTCACAAGATAATTTCAGTTATTTCTTCTTTGATTTAGTGAATATCGCGGCTCTCCGCAGATGACCTGATCTAAACATCACACAGCTCATTCTACATCTAATTAGTGATTGGATGCACTTTCCAATAAAAGGATGTGACGGGACTGAAGACTATCATCAAAAAGTCTGCAGGAGCTAGACCGGGCTGAATGGAGTCGCTCGTATTGACGGGTTTTGAAAACAAAAAACCAACAAAGGTTAGTATATCGTACATGCAACATTTGCCTGCGGTGGGGGGCAGCCGGACATGGTCTGGACTGGAGGCTGATGAGGGGACGCCGTTATGATTTCCCTGAAGTTCCCGGTGGAGGTGGTCCAAGAGGTACCGCATGAACTCGTGAGCGTCCTGCTGCTGGTAGCCCCTGGAAGTAACACAGCATGTACTGAGTGGAGCGTTTTAAGGTCATTCTGATCCAAAGGGCACGGTTTGTTGCTCAGAATTCAACCAACACCATTTCTTGAGAACCTATATTAAATGAAGATCATTTTGAGTTGAAGGAAAACTTTGGGTTTTTTCAACCGGCACCCTATTTTCATATCCAAGGGACTAATGAGGACAGAAATTGTTGAGATTGGTCCAGCGACGAGCATGAATGATGCAGCATCCTGTTAATGTGTCATCTAAGGTGCTTGTTTTTGCCACCTAAAGGGTCAGATTATGTTCCATCATTATGGATAGGATGCCATGTCTGTTTGTTCTTGTGTCTAACCAAGTCTCTCTCTAAGAGAAGTCTTGTGAGGGTTGAATTGTTGCAGAAAGAGAAGAGTTGAAAAGTGAGAAGGGCTGGAGAGAGCAGAGTTTGATGTGTTGGCCTACAGAGAGCATAGCTTAGGGTTAACTGAAAGATTCAGGTGGAGAAGATTTGAGAGGGTAATGAATATAGGCAAATATCATGCAACAGCGTGATTTCAGAGCTTCTCCTTGAGCAATACTTGATTAGACAAAAAAACTTCATCAAGTAAAAAGTAAAGAAACAAGTTTGATTCTCTGTAGGGATCCGTTCCATAATGTTAGAATATAATCTGAGCCTGTGAGTGACGAAAACAAGCACCTTAAGAGGAGGTTCATTGACTGGGCGCTATTGCCCCAAAGGAGTATATTGGAGTCTGATTACGGCAGCCGCTGTCTCACAATACCGGACCAATCTCAAAAGAACGTGTTCGCATCAGTCGCTTACATCCTAAATGATCAGAGATTTGGGATTTCAGGTTGAAATATCTTGAGGTTTTCCTTTAACTGCCCATTAGTTTGCTGGTTAGGGTTCCAAACATGTTAAGCTAACCTTGCTACTCTGGGGTGTGAGCATAACAAAAGGTGAGTTTCAGTCTTTCAGTCCTCGAACAGTACATAAAGGATTAATGGATGGATCCCGGGTAAAAATGAATACATATATAATAAGTAGAATCGTAATAATAATTAATACAACATTGTTTTATATACATATGGGGAAACTAACAGGCAACTGAATACGAGAGCAGCAGTTTGACAGTGGTGGATGGACTTTAGCCTCTAGATGGCAGCAGAGACAGTCCCTTTCCAACTACACATTGCGTGCCCCTCCAGTATGCAAGTACCTGAAACTTGGCATGATCTTCCATATGGCGTAGAACAGGGAGTCTGGACTGAAGGCTGTCTGATTGCCCTGCCACAGAGAGCACAGCGTCTTCCTCAGCTCCTCCACCAGGGACCTGTTGAACCACACAGAGACGTCATGGTGTCTCTCTTCTCACTGCCAAAAGCACACATAAAGAAATGCAGTACATATCACAGATTCTAGTACTATCCAAGATGAAAGAAATGCCACTACAGATAAAACCAGGTATCGGTTAAAGCTGGGCAATATGTGGATATGAGCAGATGCCGGATTAGGCGTGAGTGTATCATGGCATCAGCCCTTTTAAGAAGGAATAACTGACTTAAACTAAAATAAACAATGAATTCCCATAAAATGTGTTTTTGTTGTCCTTAATAGATGATGCTAAACAACCAAATTGTGCCAAGTGTTTGAGCTAAGGTGCAAATTGACCAGAGTTGTGAGCAGGCTCAGGACCATGGTAAGCAGGCTGGATGCAGGGTGCCCGGGGGAGCTTACACACTGGTGTCTCCCTGGCTGCGGGTGTGGTACATCCTGCGACCGGCCGTCTTGCCGCTGCGCAGTGCCACCGCCGGCAGTTCTTTGAAGTAACGGCTGAACTGCTGGATGTTGCTTTTGGGGAAATAAATGTTATGAACAAACATTATCTTAACTACATGATACAGAATATTTAACAATTATTCGCCGTAGAACAGGAGGTGAATAATTGTTTTAGTATTACTACAAGTGAACACTCACTTTTTGCCGCGGTTTATTAGCGGGACGAGACGACATTTTGTGAGGAAAACAAGAGATAGCGAACCAATCAAATTGCGCCTTCTTAGGAGGTTCACGTGTAGCATATACTTAATCATATTATACATTGGTACCAGAACTATACCTCCTTCGATCCACACAAAATAAAATAAAAAGCATTAGACAATGCTTATAGTTTATCATGCAGATAATTACAAATGAGGCACGTTAAGTAGATATATCTTATGTTTCAGCACCGGCTGCATTTTATTTATTTGAACTTAAGACACAATAATAATAATTATCATTGAAAGACTCTCCAGCATGGAATAAAAATGTTTGTTCAAAATTGACATGTCCTGCCTCCATGCCACACCTACTAAATAAGCAGGTTTGTTATTAAATATGCTATATCAAAATCAGGACCAGCTTACTGATTACCTGAGAGACTGCAGAATAGCGTTCATGAAACATGTGTTGCCAAGGTTACGCAGGCCTGTGGCACACAGAGCCAAGGAGAGACCCTGTCAGGATATAATAACAGTTAGTAGTTAGTTAGTTAGTTAGTCATCTCTCCATTTGAAAGCATAAGATGCACAGATTCTGTTGAAATTAATAAAACATGTCACTTGTGACGCATACATCATCTTTGAACACCTTGCTGGGGAAGGCTAGGTTTTCCAAGTTCTTTCTTTTCCTTTGTCTGTCACCCATCAGTGATGACCTACGAGAAGAACAATGTTTATAAATAAATCACCCTAAGTGGATAGTATTACCAGTATGGTAAACAATATGGATACGCAAGTTTCTCTTCTTCTCCATACTTACTTTTCCAAACTTTGAAGATGCTCTCTGACTTTTTGCACTTGACCGAGTTTGGTGTCATTAACGACAAAATCATCACACCTGTAACTGCAAAACAAATGTCAGCCAAGCAAACAACTAAATAACAATCACCTAAATAATACTAGTATATAGAGCATAACAAACATTAGTATGCTTAAAATTAGTATGCTGTGTACAGAACTTCAACAAGGAAAAATAACTACCATTAGCTAAATCTAAAAACTAGTTTTCCTCCTCCTGTACACCAGTCCACGCTGGTTATCTTGTGGTTGGGTTTGAAATGCCTGGGGATTTTTTACACCTGTGAGATGCCTAAAAGCTCAAGAGTAGAAACTGGAAAAGTAGACGACTTGTAACCATGACAATACACCTGCCATCCTTTTGTATTACACTATTCTCCGAGTGCCCCGTACAGTGACCCATTTCACACTTGTTACCAGCCGTTCACAGGGTAGAGCCTCACCAGTATAAGCTGTAGTTGCTGCAGTCCATACAGACTGAGTGATGGACCTTCTCCTGCTTCTCACAGGTCCTCTGGCTATTGCACGGGACTTGGTTCTCCTCAAAGTGTTTCTTTGCATGTCCACTGACATATCTATATGGGGAAAACAAGACATCTACTCATCACATTTGTGTTTGCATTGTTTAAATAGCTATATGTAACTTTTAAAAATGCATACAATGAGTAATGAAAAGAAAAAATATTAAACACACAATTTTGATACTTTAGACAGTTTAGACAAAAAAATAACCAATAGCATTTACCACTAAAACAATGATTAATCTTATATTACTAAAAGGTAAATGCCGTCCGAAATCTGCAAAGCTATGCATCAAAACAAATGACCTAGTTATACGTTATTTATTGGGGATCTCGCGATAGACAAATCGCTTTGTCAGTATATGTCGGCTGTGCATCTAGTTTCAATACGATACAATTGGAGAAAACGTCAGTTTGGGCGTATCCTATGATTAAAAGGATGGAGAAACAGGTCCTTCTCTTCCTCCAATGTGTTTGGTACGTATCTGAAGTCAGCCTAATCTAGGTTCAGGGATCAGCCTGATCTAGGTTCAGGGGTCAGCCTGATCTAGGTTCAGGGGTCAACCTGATCTTGGTTCAGGGGTCAACCTGATGTCGGTCCAGGTGTACTTGCCTTCCACAATGCACCAGCAGACAGGTCAGGCAGACCCAGGGGCTTTTGTTCGATCTGCAGACTGAAAACAACGCGACACGTCAAATACATCCAACATCAACTAATTCCGAAGTGACACACAAACACATCGCTCCATGCTTTTATCATCCTCCCCAAAAACGCCCAACGTTACCAACCTAAGAACTATGCTTTAATAGAGCGTTTGATTAAATGTTAATGTTTATCCTACCGTTGCAGCACCAGGACGACGGGATACCGTTGGGGAACCTGGACGGGTCGACCGTCAGGCACACGTTGGAGTGTATGTGAGGGCACTCCATCAGTGTAGGTAGACAGTACCTCTGTCTATTATAACCTGTTAGCCGAGGCTTATAAGGGGCTATTGGTTCTCCAGCTAACAAACCTACTCAGGGTAACTAACTCGTTGGCGCTACCATATGTGAGCATACTAAATGGTTAATTACATAGTCAACATGTCGAGTAATAACGTGATTGTATGGCATTCCGACATAGATTTGCACTGTTTTTTTCTTTTTAATGAAATTAAGATAGCATTCGGTAACTAGCTAGCGCATCGGGCGTAGCAAACCGTATCGTAGGGAAATTACGTCACATTGACGGAAATGACGTTGTCATTGAGAGATTGAAACTACACAATAAGAGTCCTTCCAGTGCTACCCATTGTGTTTTAGGCTATGGTTTTAGGCTAGGAGAGCTGAGTGTTTGGGTTAGTCTGTGTAATGGCTGAGGCGATTTCACTGCTAAATATGTATCTTGTTTTTCTCTTGAACGGAAAAGATGGACTGGTGTTCATTTGAACTTGTATAACTTTTGTTTGTGTGACATATATAAGGAAATGTACTAATGTTTTGGAGGATAAGCTCAAAATATGTCCGTAGGTATCATAATCAGCAAGGTTCTGTCTGTATTTTTCCTTGGATCGGCTCAATAAAATGTGTGAAAACAATTATTAACTAGAAAATGCATGTGTGAGTGCTGTAGTAGGCTTACAAAATGAGGTTGAAAATATTTTTAAATAAAGCCACAAAGACATGAAGAAACGTTAAATGGCTTAAATCAAGTGAAGGGATTTAAACAAAAGTCTAAATGGAGTAAACATGCACACGATTTAAGAAAATATAAATGGTTGGAAACAAATAAAGTGACACCTGAATGAAAAGCGCAAAGCAATGCTAAAAATGCAGAAATGTAAAATTAATTGAACTGAAGAATCTGAAAGGTCAAATGTATTACACTGTGTGCGTGTCTGTGTGTGTGTGTGTGTGTGTGTGTGTGTGTGTGTGTGTGTGTGTGTGTGTGTGTGTGTGTGTGTGTGTGTGTGTGTGTGTGTGTGTGTGTGTGTGTGTGTGTGTGTGTGTGTGTGTGTGTGTTTAAAGGGACACTGTGTAAAAATTACTCCCATCTAGTGGTACAATTGTATATTGCATTCAAACTAATCGTGCTCGCTTGTTCAAAAACTACGGTGGGCAGTATGTGCCAAGAAGCTGTGTCATGACATCCAGGGGTTGTTCGGAATTTTGGACATAGGGCCTGATTCTATATCACTGGAGACAGTTTTCAACACATTTCATTCAGTCCTTCTAGTTGCAGAGTTCGCTCGTGCTAGGCTAGCGCAAGTCAACGGGCAATGCTAACCTGCTATTAAAAACAGTCTTACCCACTCCACAGTACACCCGAGGTAAATCAATTATAACGCCAGACTATAGATTTAAATGTCTGTGTTGATAGAATAATGTTAGAAATAAAACTAACCATGCATCGCATGAATCATCGAGGGACTACTTTCTCAGCAGAAGCGGAATTCTACTATGCGCTGGTTAGGTTTGTAACCGAATCACGACAGAAGAACGTAAACAGAGAAGCGTGGGACAGAAGCGCAATTGAACGACTAGGCAACATGATGGTTCAGTGTGCTTTTAGAAATTGTAGAAATAAACGGTACAGATGGGCACCACAAAGTTTCCACCAATTTCCAGTGCGAGATCCAGAAAGGACTCAACTGTGGCTTGTTGCTGCTGGCTTTGACATCAAAACACCGGCTCGTACAAGTACGGTTCGTTGGATACAACAAATTCCTCATAATCGTCTTCAAAAGCAGATGCATCGCTAACTCCTCCAAACGTGGCCATATCTTGTTAATTTAATACGCTTGTAGAATTCCTTCGTTCACTGTACTCTGCGTTTGTAGCAATGACAGCGGCAGGTAACCTAGGTATCAGTCCGCCGCTGCCGTAGCCTACGTACAATATAAACACTGCTGCTGAGACCCCGCAATTCCCTCAAAATGCAATGCAATGCAAGGTTGGTTTTATTTCTAACATTATTCTATAAACAGACATTTAGATGTATAGTCTGTCGTTATAATTGATTTACCTCGGGTGTACTGTGGAGTGGGTAAGACTGTTTTTAATAGCAGGCTAGCATTGCCCGTTGACTTGCGCTAGCCTAGCACGAGCGAACTCTGCAACTAGAAGGACTGAATGAAATGTGTTGAAAACTGTCTCCAGTGATATTGAAGGGAAAAACGGTCTGTCTAGTTACTGGATCAGATAAAATGAGACGGAGAGGTAATAAAGTCTGTCGGCACGAGGACCTTGGATTTATTAAGTAAAGTGGCAACGGTTATACAGAGTCATAAAGCGTGAGAAATCGAATATGTCTAAGTCCCTAATCAGCGCTGATGGTTCGTCCGGAGCTTCGCCTCCGTGGAAGGTCTGCTTCAGAAAAAGAGGGTGAAGAGTCCCTGTGTGGTACAGTTTTTATGCTGTATCCTCCTCTCGATGAGGTGTGTGCGTTTGAGGTGTGTGTGGTTCTGTGTGTTTTGGCTCCCAGGCCCTGAGAGAGCTTCGTAACAGGGGAGAGTTCCTTGTGTCTCCGGTGTCATAAATTAAAACGGGGAGTGCCCCCCTGAAATGTCTCGTGTGTGATAATTTAATGTGGCTCTCAGGCCCCTGGTGTGGGCAGAGGTATCTCTTGGTTCCTCCTAACGGGGAAGAGCTCTCAAAATGTCTCCTGTGTGATAATTAATGTGGCTCTCCCGTTCTGGAGATGATACTGGTGCATTGTCTGAGTGTCCACCATCTGCCTGCCTGGGAGATGGGGCCTTCAGCTCCGGCCTTGACCTGACTATATATTATCATGTTTGTGTTATGTGTTAAAAGTTGACTATATTGTAACGTGACTGCCATGTGTTGTGCTCCTCAAGCTAGGGTGGGAGTTAGCTATATTTATATGTGCTCAGCAGGTTATTTTGCCCAACAATATAGAATACCAATGCTCACTTCAGAATCAGGCCCTATGTCCAAAATTCCGAACTTCCCCTTTAAGATCTCATCCAATACCTTCAGAAATCATTACAACAGGCCTTCTAGATGTAAACCCACTTTGTTGCTTCTCTATCAATGTTTACTGAACATGTTTTGTTTCAGTTATGATGGCTGTGATTTAGTGTTTTCGAGTTCCTTTGAGACATTACAATATTCCTGGGTGGGCGACTGTAAACCTAGATTGGCTGGAACCTCGTCTTGATTCTAAGAAGCATTTGACTCATAGACAATATTTGACGACTGTACATGCAACAGTTTTGTTTTCCACCTGGCTCCGCCCCTTATTAAGCAACAGTTATCCATGGGCCCAAATATACCAACCAATCCAACTGGTAATAACCTAAGCACCGTCTGAGATGATCACCTGGGAATGAGGTTCTCAATGATATACTATCTGTGTTTATGATAAAGAGGACAATAATAAAATATACTATCATATTATGCATTATCATATCATAGCCATATACTTATGTCAACTTAAGTTTTTTAATAAAGTCAATCTTACAAAGACATCCAATACAGAAGGAAGGTCACATATACCAACAACATATTAACCTACAGTACAAGGATTCCTGATGAATTATCCAAATTATGCTCATGATTTGAAGTCAAACCTGCAGTGGTCAGCGATGAAATGATGGCAAGATATGACTTATGCAGATGCAGACACACAGGGCATGGGTTTCGAAGCTGATAACATCAATGCAAATATCAAAGAGAAAAGTAATACGAACAAATTCCAAATAGTGTAAGTGCTCTACTACAAACCACAGTTCTAGCCCTGACACATTTATTTTCAACACCTTTTTAGGACTATAGCACGGTCTAGGTGTTGCTGTAGGAGATGTAGCGATGTCTTCATTCCAATTCAATAGCACTCACTTGAAGAGGGGTCTCCTCACGTTTGGGCTTCTTCGGTCCCTTCTTCTTGGGTTCATCCCTTGAGGACGCAAATATATCAAGAACAATCACTATTGTTCTCCTCGACACACATACGTCCTCATGAAAACAATAGGGTTTCATCTTCACTGTTTTAGGGAAATAGGAACCACGTTGTAAAGTAATGTCTTACTTTGACTTGACCATCAAGACAACCACTACGATGACGACGATGGCTCCGAGGATGCCAAATGAAATCCCGCAAATGAGAGCTAATGTATATGAAAAAAACAGGCATTCTCATATCAGAAACCAAGTTCACACATGATAAAACACCGTTCTGGAGACTCAAAAAGAGAGGATACCGAAATTTATCTACAAGGGCCTACATATTGTAGACCGTGCCACAAGTAAGGGTTATCGAATAGTCTAGTTATGGAATAACTGTCAAACTGTTCAAAATAAAAAAAGAGGCCGATGATTTAAAGGTACAACAACGACGTGGTTTGTAACCATTTGAATGATCCTCCTGAATACATCTGCAATCGTATTTGCCTCTGTATGTCCAACAAAAATATGATTCAGGTTTGATATAATCAATTTTTGTTTGTTTGTGGCTTACTGCAACGCGACATTGTACAGCAGTTTGGTAAAAAACTGGTCAAATGTGATCTATAAATAAATGTGATCTGAATTGAAAAATAATGAATTGTCTTCAACAATACAGTACAGTATATGAGTACAACCATAGGATGCGGGGCAAGCATTGATGATCTGACTTGTCTATACTTACCAACGGGGGTGTCTGATTCAGCCTCCTCCTCACCTTCACCCTCATCTTGGAGATAAGATATTAAACTATTACGGCTGGTCAACCACCAATACGTAGTGTAACACACATAAAGATAGCAATGTGTATGTAATACAATATAATGCAATATGCATCCTCACCATGAACACCATCACAGGTTACATTGCACATTTGCTGGCTCAGGAAACGGTTGCCATTTCCAAGGCATCCCTTCCACAAGAACGGTTTGCATTTGTCATGAATAGAATCATAGAAGAAGCGCAAAGAGAAGCTCGTACATACGCTCCCCTTGACTAAGGGAAAGTGGCAGGCTTCTCTTTCTGTGAAGTAAAATAAAATACACATTTAAATGATGCGACTACTCTAACTACTGCTCCAAACGGCATCACAGCAAAGGACATCTTCAGTATTTTGACAGTGTCACATAATGGCCGTGTAGATACACAGTGTGTCATTGACAAGTGACTCATCAGCCTAACGAGTCACACCTCCACCTGAAATGAGCTGAGACCATTAACCTCTGCTCCACATCACCCTGCCATCCAAAGACCATTCAGTGATTGATACGCAGGCCTCCTAGGTTGCCCAGATTAACTGCTGGACTGTGACTCTTTTCAGTCCGTCTTTAAAATCTTTCCAACCTTTTGGTTGGTCTGTTGGTGGTTGTGGGGGTCGGCTTAGCTCAGGAGGTAGAGCAGTTGTCTTGTAGCCGTTAGGTTACTAGTTCGATCCCCAGCTCCTCCTAGCGTTGATGTTGAGTGTTGATGTGTTGATGTGTCCCTGAGCAAGACACTTAACCCCAACTGCTCCTGAAAAGCTGGCTGTCGCCTTCCATGGTTAACTCAGCCGTCGGTGTGTCAATGTGTATTAACCCATGTAAGTCGCTTTGGATAAAAGCGTCTGCTAAATGCCCTAATTGTAATTGATGGTCAATTGTCCTTTCTTACCATCCTCAGGGTATCTCTGCTCCGCAATGGTGGAACAGTTTCTCACACAATCTCTCTCGTTGGTGAAGCGGTTCTGGTTCCCGCCTTGGCCTTTGTACATGAAAGGGTAGCAGTTGTCATCGCTGGCATCGTAGAAGATTAACGTCTCCCGTTCGGAGCCTGTGCCTGTATCCGAAGGCAGTTTACAAAACTCTGTGGAAATAAATAAATGCATTTTTCTTTGGTCTGTATTTTAAATTGTAGATCTAAATGTTCTCAATATTTATTTTAAATGAAAAAGCTTTTGTTAGTGCGCTTTCAAACATTGGCTGTAGTGCGATATGGCTTCGATGCATAGGTAATATTTAACCCGGTTGGAGGTCCACTCCTATTTATGACTGCAGTAAAATATGTCATTTACGATGTCTTTGCTCACCCACTCTTTATAGATTTAACCGTTGGCTCAGAGTTTCAAACTCTTCCTCTAACAGTGAAGGCTTACAAACTTAACATCAACTTGAATATTTCAATAAAACTAACAATAAAGCCACATTTTTACCATCCAATGCAACTTCTTGGTGTTTTTTTTTTTTTTATGTGCCATTAGCTACATTTAGTGTTGAAATAAGTGAGTCTTGCATTGAGTTCACCTTCTCAGAACAATAACACTCAGAAAGCAGTTTCTGTTTTAAGATGGCAGTTATTATGGAATACGTTCTACATGATCACGGGTACAATTCTTTTTTCAAAGCAGACGACGATCTTTAGTCGAATCTCCATTGCTTAATTGGCTTCAGAATTTCATACAGGAGATTGTAGTAAACGCTGTACTTTTAAATCCTTCCTAATAATTGAATTCGTTTTTTTCTGCGAATTCATTCATCTAATTAATTATTGAACTGTCAAAATGCATAAAGTATCCACAAAGTATGCTTTTTTTTAAATTAGGAATTTATTGGCTACATAAGGTTTTTCCTTTTAGACGCAAATACAGATTGAACAGGAGTTGACTAAAGGAGTTGTAAAGGGTCTACCTGGAATGTATGAATGGCTGGTGTGGAATGCTGCTAAAAGGATTCCACACAGTAGAAGAAGCTCCATCTTGCTGCTGCTCTGGGCTCGCCTCGCAGAATGAAATGGAGTGCTGGAGAACTATGGCAGTTGGATTTCAGTTATTGACCTTTGGACGTTTAGCTTCCTATATTTTACAGCTTTGGGACAAGCCTATTTCAAGCAAAGTTCATTCTTGTGCATCACCAAATCAAAAAGTGGCCGGATATATAGGCCAACATATATGTTTTCGTTTTGTATAATTAAGCACAGAAAATAAAGCGTGAAATTGTACAGCAGTTTTGTAAACACTGGTCAAATGTGATCTATAAATAGATCTGAATTGAAATATATGAATTGTCTGCTACTATACAATACAGTATATGAGTACAACCATAGGATGCGGGGCAAGCATTGATGATCTGACTTTTTTCTATACTTACCAATGCGGGTGTCTGATTCAGCCTCCTCCTCACCTTCGCCCTCATCTTGGAGATAAGATATGAAACTATTACGGTTGCTCAACCACCAATAGGTATGAGTGTAACACACATTTGCTCACCCAATCTTTATGGATTTAACTGTTGGCTCAGAGTTTCAAACTCTTCCTTTAATAGTGAGAGAGGGGTCTGGCTCCAGACATCCACCCACACATACTTCCGCTGCAGACTTCCACCCACACAAACATCCACCAGCACACCGGAAATTGCAATCCAAACAAATAACAAATAACGTTACACCAACATGAAGCTGTAGAAGTTGTTTTAATCCACACTGACGGTGGCTAACGCTAGCTAGGTTTTATTTTTGCATGATAGGCAAATGTTTTTTGTAAACGTTGTGTAGCCTATAGTCGGTCTTATTAAACGATTTTACAGATTTGTAGATATGTTGCGAGTGTAAACGTTTTTAAGATTTTGACTTTTGACAGTCATCTGTAGTCCAAAAATGAGTTAAGTTGTAATAAAATAATGAGCACAAATTAAATTGACGCAGCTCGTTCTGCTTTAACTAGAGTTGCACCTATCAGCTGTGAACATTTACATTTAGGCCATTTAGCAGACGCTTTTATCCAAAGCGACTTACAATAAGTACATTTGTCATAAGAAGTGCATCAATATATCGCTGTCGGTACAGAAAGGATGTTCATAGAACCAAGTGCAAGTACCACAAACGCTAGACTAATCAATTCCCTGTGTTACAGCCATGAGCAGCTACTGCAGTTGCTACACAGTTAAGTACTATAATACAATACAATACAATACAGTGTACAATGGTGGCCAGAAGGGGGACGGTGGCTATGCAGTGTCGAGGTGGACTCTGAACAGGTGAGTCAGACTTTTTCGGATGATAGTGAGCGACTATGCGGTCCTGAGAGCGGCAGGGAGCTCGTTCCACCACTGAGGTCCCAAAACCGAGTAAAGTTGTGACTTTGCTGAACGGCCTTTGCTAGCTCTTAGCGATGGCGGTTCCAGACGTCCAGCTGAGGTAGTTGAGCGGAGGGATCGAGCTGGGGTGTGTGGCTTTAGCAATGCTTGGAGGTAGGCAGGGGCAGTTCCATCGACTGCCTTGTATGCCAGTACCATCGTCTTAAATTTGATGCGAGCATGGGAGAACTTCGGAGATGACCAGTGATTGGACTAGAAGCTGAGCTGCTTCCCTTGTGAGGAAGGGCCGGATTCTGCGGATGTTCTAAAGTGCAAATCTGCAGGATCGGGCGACCGCAGTGATGTTTGCAGTGCAGGATAACTGATTGTCCAATGCCCCACCGAGGTTTCTGGCAGTTGGAGAGGGAGATACAGTGATGTTCTCGACGGTGACCAGTAAGTCCATGTGTGGGCAATCTTTCCCTGAGATTAGGAGGAGCTCGGTTTTGTTGAGGTTAAGCCTCAGGTGATGGGCAGTTGTCCAGGTGCAGACGTCCGCCAGACATTCCAATATGCGTGTTGCAATCAGGGTTTTATCAGATGAGGGGAAAGAGAGAAATAGCGTGTCGTGAGCATAGCAGTGATAGGAAAAGCCGTGTGATGTAATTACCGAGCCCAGAGATCTGGTATAGAGGGAGAACAGAAGAGGCCCCAGTACAGAGCCTTGAGGGACACCAGTTTCAAGCGTGCAAGGTTTGGACAAGGAGCCATTCCATGTCACTTGATAGGTGCGGTTCGTCAGGTAGGATGTGAACCAGGAAAGAGCAGATTCAGCGATGCCAAGTTCGGCAAGAGTGGCAAGAAGGATCTGGTGGTTCACCGTGTCAAATGCTGCGGACAGGTCGAGGAGAATGAGAACCGATGAGAGGGACGAGGCTCTGGCAGCATGGAGGGACTCAGTCTCCGCGAGGAGAGCCGTCTCGGTGGAGTGTGTCTTGAAACCTGACTGGTGAGGGTCACCAGTCTGTAAGCCTTCACACCCAGGGGGTGTATCTGAAATAAGCCCAAACACCATCTCCATGAAGACATAAGTGATTATGTTTTAAACAACGGTGGGATAGAAAAAGGGGAAATGGAGAATATTTGATCATTCAGACGATGATTGAGACCAGGGGGTGTGAAGCCTTACAAACTTAACATCAACTTGAATATTTCAATATAACTAACAGTAAAGCCACATTTTTATCATCCAATGCAACATCTTTGTGTTTGTTGGTTTTTAATGTGCCATTAGTCATATTTAGTGTTGAAATAAGTTAGTCTTGCATTGTGTTCACCTGCAGAACAATAATACTCTACTCTTCTACATAATTACGGGTACAATTCTTTTTTTGAAGCAGACGACAATCTTTAGTCGTATCTCCATTGCTTAATGAACAAATAACAATAAAACAAAGTTGAACAAGAATCTTTCACAAAATATTTATTTTATGATCTTGATTTTGGGTTATTTTGCCCCTGTAGACATGTCCTTGGCCCCCCCTGCGCCCCCCCCGTGCTGACAAAATAAAACAATTATGATTTTACACGGGTAAATTAGAGTGGCGCACCCAAACAACATGCGGCTGCTGCTCGGTAAATGAGAGCTCAACGACTACACTTGGAGAAATGAGCCATGATTTCTCCTGTTGCAAGAGTCGAAGCTAAGCAAAAACTATTGAATTTTTCGTAGTGACTTGTTTTTCTTGCACATAACCGTGTTAATTTAGTTCCTTACACAGATGATGTAATAAAGTTTGTAAATGTCTGGTCTCGATATATTTAGAAACGTAATCATATCTAAGCAAACTCATCGAAGCAGAAGCGAGTATACAAATCTCAGTATCCTTGCTAGGTCTAGGCTACACAATGCTGTGATGTTAACCACGCATTTTCATCCGTTTTTGCTGCTGCATTGGGATAACAAATGCATTTGAGTAAAGAGTAGAAGGCTATATGCCTGTGTTAAGTAGGGAGGGATAGTTATGCAACGAAATTGTATGCATGCCCCGACGTTTTTTTTCTTTAATAGCAGCTATCATGAAATGAAGAAAGAACAGTAGAACAGAAGAACCCTTCCTGTAACCAAAGCCTCTTGGGAACACAGGTTCTCCACACTGAAACAGATTAAATAAATAGGAAATGGCACATTGTTTTGGAATTCGTTGTACCCTGGAGATTTTTTTTCACATTGACACACTGTATTTTGTACCCTGTACTGTATTTTCTACTTTCATTTTTTATGGCCCTACCTCTCTTGCACGCTTGTACAAAACAAATGTTTATATGATTTTGATGATTTAGGGCATAAGCTCCATCAATTTAAGATAGTTTGCCAGAAAAATACAGACTGGTGAAGTTATAAACTCTTGTACAAATTACTTTTTTTATGATTTTAAATAAATTAAAGTTTATAATCTTTAAATATCCTTTTTTTGCGCCCCTCTGGTTAAACACTGGGCCCTCTTTGGCCCCCCAAAATGTGTCAAGAACTGCCACTGCCGGTACGTCCCCAATTTCGCAGGATTTAAGGGGGTTGTATCATGTTACGGAGTAAATGTCTGCTTGTAGTTATTGTTAAATCCTGTATCATTAGCTCAAGACTCTAAAATATTTGTATACAGTGTTGTTTATGGGTTTATGGGTATCCTGCAGCAGGAAAGACAATATAAATAGACGAAGAGCAAAGAAACGGGTTAAAATGAAAAGTCATTAAAAGTCATTGTTTATCATTGTATTCTAAATGTGATTTATTTCTAGACTTTTGATAAATGCCGTCCTATAAATAAATAAATACATATAAAAACGTGATATTTGGCACATTATTGCAACACTTTTATTTGATTTTCTATTTTCGTTTAACCTTGAAGCTATTTAAATTGTTGTCGTGCAACTCGTAATATTACATTATTTTTTGTCTGACGAACCACATTGTGCAGGTAACCAATTCGAATTGTTGTTTAAGTGCCATATGTCTCGTGTAGGCTATGTTTTAAAATTCCAATCAATGGCTAGCCGTTCACGTCATTGTTCCATTCTACACACAGTAGGTCTACCGTTTGTCGCCACACGACATGAGTGGAGTGTTTACCTTTTTATGAGCGCCGTTGAGCGCGACAATCATTGAATGATAATGGATGGAGTAATGTTCTTATTCGTATGCTGTATGACAGATTGACATAGTAATTAAATATTTTTGATATGTTATTGGTTTTATACAACACTATGATCACCTTATTGTAATGCGCAGGATAAGAAAGACGATATGCTGCAGGCGGATCAGAATCATTCTCATGCTCTGTATTTGTATATCTGTCTGATGACTCATTCTGCAGGCAATAAAACTGCTTCATCCACAATGCAGTGTATCCCAGTCATCCAGTACAAGCCAAACAGAACGCAGGATACACCTACCTTAAATGGAGAACACCTGTAACATATCAACAATTAAGTTGTCAAATTTAGGCACATTATAAATTGGGGTTGTCTCACGTAAAACAGGCACATGTGCCAAGCACAATCGCCTGAGCCCATTGGCCTATACAGCGACTTTGTGCCAGGCCTATTCCACCCCATTCGGTCACTGCATGGAACATCTGCCCACACCAATGTCAGCCACCTCGTGTGCAAGTCGGTCCGTGATGCAGGAACCCTCAGCAAGGCCCCATGCATACGTTGACCGCTCGGGTTGGCGGGCAGGACTACAGCCTTCTGTTCGCTCCTCGTTGGGTCGTTGGCGTCCGCAGCAGCGCCCAAGTGGTTGGTCTTGAGGTTGCGCGCAACTATTATTCTGCAACGATGCGGTGCGCAGCGTTGAGCTGTCACTCCACCAAGTCCTGATGGAGTCTGGAGGCTGGTTTGTAATTGGTGTGACGTTAGTTTTAACAGCGGTGGAACTGACATGATTGCTATAAAAGCAGGGTGTGCATGCAATTCAAACCCTGTTCCAGTGGCTTGCGTTTGACTGTGAGACAACCGGAGTCATTAAGATGCAGGTCCGGAGCTTCACACTTGCTGCTGTCCTTCAAGTGACTCTCTTTGGAGTTTTGCACGGTAAGATGCTTTTATTACATTTAGCATAAGCGTGGGGCATAATCTGGGAATCATTTCAACACATTTCATAACAAAAAAAACATAGTTTAATATAACAAATAAGACCATTTATTTTAAGTTTGTGTCCAGATAGCAGCCACAAATTATACTTTGTGGTATTGATGATCCTAAAAGTAAAAAATAAAAATAGCTTATAAGCTATTTTTATTTTTTTACTTTTGAAGACTATACTGAGACAGCTCCTGGTGTACTGATATAATTGGACTGGTGTTATTTATTTTACCTTGAGAAAATCACGTGATCCACTAACCTAAGCATGCATTATTGGTCTGTTTCAGCGGACAAGTGGACATACAATGGTAAGTGTTTGATAGTTGTATGTTATATAGGCCTATAATTGAAATTGTATGGCTTATAGCAAGCATACTGCATCTTCCATTTGCCCAGGTTTCAAATACTTGTGATGCAATACTCAATTAAAAAATCATTAATTGCAATGCAAGCCTTTCATGGTTTCAAAGTTAAAAACCTTTAGCATGATAGCAAATAAATGTACTGTCAGTTGTACAAATGGAGGCCCTACTTCAAATAATGTGTCCTTTTGGGACCGAGAGGAGAAGGAGGAAATAAGTGACAGTTTTGAGATCTACAAGCACACCTGTTGAACTTTCCCTTCACCACATGCACAGATCAAGGACCAAGTAAAATAGGAAGGTTTGAAAGACTGATCCCTCTCTTTGAAACCCAGTAATTTATGGTTACACAAAAGACAGAAGCACGGTACACTTGGTGGCTGACCCTTGTGGTTGAAGGTAGGGTTTGTAGTTTACAAGACAAATTTACTTTTGATTCTATACTTTGTGAGGAAACTTCCCAGAAGTAAATATTTGGCCCCCAACTGTGCTGAGGTACATGGTATTATTCAGCCTGGCACAAAAGGGTTGGTTCTGTTGGTTCTCTGTTTGCACCTTGACATGTGAGATATTTCCCAGCATGATTTACAGCCTGGACCCCTTAAAATAAATGACCATCTATGCTTCTCAAGATCTTAATGCCACTGTAATTAAAACCCACTTTATTTCAGGTTAAACTGAACATATATTGAAGTTACTTTAAACGGAACGGCTGTTCCCAACCATCATAGGGTTCCTTCCTCATGCAGCGTGGTCGATTTCATCTACGGCTA